>NC_053389.1:93891970-93983333 GCF_905171765.1 Bufo bufo | reverse complement strand
ATCAAGAAGCCCACCTTTGATCTCTCAGTGGGAAAGGCATGTGGCAGCAACTCGAAATAAATGCCCACCTGGTTAAGGAAACCTCGGCACTGAGTTGGCTCTCCCCCAAAGCGCTGTGGAAGAGGGGCAGAACTGGTCATACCCCGAAACACCGCAGGCGCAACAACAGGTGTCGGGGTAGACTCTGGCGCAACAACCGGAGCGGCAGTAGGAGCGAGCCCAGGAGCGACAACCGACCCATCGGCAACGGGAGCGAAATGAGCCGTGCGTTCAAGCAGGGTTTGCAACGCCACAGCGAACCGACCCAACAGGTGATCCTGCTGATCAAGTCTGGCAACCAGCGTGGGTAGCGAGGATGGCCCTGTACCGTCAGAATTCATGGCTTGGTCCTAATGTCACGGAACCATGAACCAGACGTACAACAAGAGATAAGTGAAAATAAGAAGGCTTTATTGAAAATAAAGCTGTAAAGCAAAAGTCCAAACGGATGGTGAAACCGAGCAGAGTCTTTGCGAAGCCAGAGGTCAGGAACCAGAAGGGTAGTCAGACGAAGCCAGGATCAGGAACCAGCAGGGTAGTCAGACGAAGCCAGGATCAGGAACCAGCAGGGTAGTCAGACGAAGCCAGGATCAGGAACCAGAAGCAGCAGCAGTCTTAGAAGCATGTGAACACAAGAGGACCAAGCAAGGAACTGAAGCCACAGACCTCCTATATATATGAGCTAGGCATCCAGCTCCTCCCAGTGGGAAGGAGGAGCCGCAGGGTGGAAGGCTACAAGAAACCCAGAAACCAAGATGGCCGCCAGCACATGTCAAACGAAGGAGAACAGCAAGAAGGTAAGACCATGACACATACACTATATAAAAAGACACATATGCATGTTTTTCTCAATATCTGACACAAAATCAGAATAAACCTTTCCTGTTTTTGATCAATTAGAATTACCATAATTATTATTATTTGCCAAATGCCAGAAATTGAATAATGAGAGAGAAAGAAGGTTTTAAGGCAGTTTTATTACTTTCTGCAATGTCAAAAGTTTACATACACTAAGATTACTATGCCTTTAAACAATTTTGTAATGCCCATATGATGATGTCATGTGTTTGGAAGCTTCTGTGTCAGATACAGTACAGACCAAAAGTTTGGACACACCTTCTCATTCAAAGAGTTTTCTTTATTTTCATGACTATGAAGGCATCAAAACTATGAATTAACACATGTGGAATTATATACATAACAAACAAGTGTGAAACAACTGAAAATATGTCATATTCTAGGTTCTTCAAAGTAGCCACCTTTTGCTTTGATTACTGCTTTGCACACTCTTGGCATTCTCTTGATGAGCTTCAAGAGATAGTCCCCTGAAATGGTCTTCAAACAGTCTTGAAGGAGTTCCCAGAGATGCTTAGCACTTGTTGGCCCTTTTGCCTTCACTCTGCGGTCCAGCTCACCCCAAACCATCTAGATTGGGTTCAGGTCCGGTGACTGTGGAGGCCAGATCATCTGGCGCAGCACCCCATCACTCTCCTTCATGGTCAAATAGCCCTTACTTTCAAAGTTTTCCCAATTTTTCAGCTGACTGACTGACCTTCATTTCTTAAAGTGATGATGGCCACTCGTTTTTCTTTACTTAGCTGCTTTTTTCTTGCCATAATACAAATTCTAACAGTCTATTCAGTAGGACTATCAGCTGTGTATCCACCTGACTTCTCCTCAACGCAACTGATGGTCCCTACCCCATTTATAAAGCAAGAAATCCCACTTATTAAACCTGACAGGGCACACCTGTGAAGTGAAAACCATTTCAGGGGACTACCTCTTGAAGCTCATCAAGAGAATGCCAAGAGTGTGCAAAGCAGTAATCAAAGCAAAAGATGGCTACTTTGAAGAACCTAGAATATGACATATTTTCAGTTGTTTCACACTTGTTTGCTCTGTATATAATTCCACATGTGTTAATTCATAGTTTTGATGCCTTCATAGTCATGAAAATAAAGAAAACTCTTTGAATGAGAAGGTGTGTCCAAACTTTTGGTCTGTACTGTATATTGAGCAGAAAAGGGATCAATATTGTAAAGGCCTATACATATCACATTGCAGATTCGTATAGGAACCTTATGGTAACAATCTTGTCTGGTTTCTAAAAAAAATCAAATCAAATTTATTCTTTTGGACAAAGTCTTACACGGAAGAGTCAAGGATCTTACCATAAATATTCCCAGGTTATAAATCGAGGGGGAAGGAGAGACACATCATAAAATGCAAGCCTTTTGAAAACAATGGACTAAAAGTGCTAAGTTTTATTTTTTTTCCCATTCCCAAAAAGTAGAAGGAGATAACTTTTATATATATTATAAGGATTTTAATTGTTACCAATTGATTGTATTGTGATATTATATGCATTATCTTAGATGATTAGGTTTAAGTCAAGTATAATCTTGTAATCAAATTATATTCTTTGAGTGTAGAGAATTAGGTTTACAATATAATCCCTGAGTGTGTGAAAACATTTGGAGTTAATTACCTCCTGGCTCAAGAATGTGTAGATAAGAAATTTAAGTATTTGGGAAGATTTTATTTAAAACTCGTATATTTTTTAAGTAGACTGGATGTCTGACAGTAGTAAGCCTAAATGTCATGCTTTTCTATATTTATAACATGGTCCCAGATTTAGGTCAGAGGTTATCTTTTACAAAATTAAAAGAAAATAGAAGAGTTGATTTGTAATTGCACCAACTCTTACCTAGAACACTAGTGCACCCTTGTGGTGGTGGTGAGTAAGTGAGAAATGTCAAAGTTGATGCACTATGATCTCATTAGTCACGTGTAAGGCCAAACCAAGCCCACCATCCGGGGGGGGGTGATAAAAGTTAGAAAGAGCCAGCAAGGGGGAACATCAGATCGATTCATCAGATCAATCCAGGAAAGCCACAACAAGACAACAAAGCCTCACAAGAGAGAGGTAAGATCAGAAGGAAAATAGGATCTAATCTTGCTTCATATTTGAACCTTGATGCTGATTTCTTACAGACAGATTCTCTGGTATAGTATACATTTTGTCTGTATATTAGAAAACTGATTAGCCACACACACGCATATATATATATATATATATATATATATATTTAAATATACCATATTGTTCTTTGTATGATCTACATTGATTTGAGATAATTGTACCTGCAGCATCAATTGTGTCTTTTCAATCTAGGGAGATTAATCTATACAATTGATATATCTACAATTGTGTGATCTCCAGAAAACTGATTGTAGTTCTAGTCTGATGGTCTAATTTAATTGATATATATTATATAACATGGTGAAAGCCTAACTTTACTTTGAATCAGGAAAATATGTTCGCTGTGAGAAATCAAGTGTCAATCTTGAGTTTTATTTTGTGTCTGTTATTAATAAGATACCAGTTTAATTAATTATTATATCTACAGTCAGGTTCATAAATATTGGGACAACATTTTTGGCTCTGTACACCCAAACAATGGATTTAAAATGAAACAAGATGTGCTTTAACTGTAGACTGTCAGCTTTAATTTGAGGGTATTTACATCCAAATCAGGTGAATGGTGTAGGAATTACAACAATTTACATATGTGCCTCCCACTTGTTAAGGGACCAAAAGTAATGGAACAATTGGCTTCTCAGCTGTACCATGGCCAGGTGTGTGTTATTCCCTCATTATCCCAATTACAATGAGCAGATAAAAGGTCCAGAGTACATTTCAAGTGTGATATTTACATTTGGAATCTGTTGCTGTCAACTCTCAAGATGACATCCAAACAGCTGTCACTACTATCAGTGATGCAAGCCATCATTAGGCTGAAAAAACAAAACAAACCGATCAGAGAGATAGAAAAAACATTAGGTGTGGCCAAACAACTGTTTGGGACATTCTTAAAAAGAAGGAATGCACCGGTGAGCTCAGCAACACCAAAAGACCCAGAATACCATGGAAAACAACTGTGGTGGATGACCGAAGAATAATTTACCTGGTGAAAAAAACACCCTTCACAACAGTTGGCCAGATCAAGAACACTTTCCAGGAGGTAGATGTATGTGTGTCAAAGTAAACAATCAAGAGAAGACTTCACCAGAGTGAATACAGAGGGTTCACCACAAGATGTAAACCATTGGTGAGCATCAAAAACAGGAAGGCCAGATTAGAGTTTGCAAAACGACATCTAAAAAAGCCTTCACAGTTCTGGAACAACATCCTATGGACAGATGAGACCAAGATCAACTTGTACCAGAGTGATGGGAAGAGAAGAGTATGGAGAAGGAAAGGGACTGCTCATGATCCTAAGCATACCACCTCATCAGTGAAGCATAATGGTGGTAGTGACATGGCGTGGGCATGTATGGCTGCCAATGGAACTGGTTCTCTTGTATTTATTGATGATATGACTGCTGACAAAAGCAGCAGGATGAATTCTGAAGTGTTTCGGGCAATATTATCTGCTCATATTCAGCCAAATGCTTCAGAACTCATTGGACGGCGCTTCACAGTGCAGATGGACAATGACCCAAACATACTGCAAAAGCAACCAGAGTTTTTTAAGGGAAAGAAGTAGAATGTTATGCAATGGTGGTGTGCTCCTCGGTGCCCTTGGTGCAGATTTCTAGGCGTTCTGTGTTCCATCTACTCCTGGTCTGGGTCCAATGCCCAGGACTTTCTTGTTTTTAACTGATATGATATTTTAATGTTTTTACTGTAATTCTTGTATTTTAACAGGTCCTGATTTATTCTGTGTCGTATTCGAGATGCACTGATGCGACTTTATGTGTTACAGATTGAGAGATGTGTGTCCGATTCCTGTCAACATTGATATGTCGCCTGGGAGGATCCGTATAAAGATAATGGCCACACTGTATGGGGTGGTTATACCCTGGATACATGATGTGTAATTGATGACCCTTTATCTATGTACTGATAGACAGTTATGGTGTCGTTCTTAATCTTGGGGGTATTTTGTCTTCATCCTGTTTAGTATTTTCACAGATGTTCTACATTCTGCAGGGCATTAATATAAGCCTTGCATATATTATCACCTTGCACTGCATGCGCACTGAGCACTTTCACTTAGTCACTTTAGCACTGTATTTAGTGTATTTGTGTATATTATGTAATAATAGTTTATAATTTATATGTGATATTACAAAAGTATGGGTGCTACACACTGAGATACTTATGTATTATATTCTACTGGCAACTTTCATTATTGTAAGGAAGGCTTGGATACACGTATATATTGTATACATGCATATGTATACACATATATATGGCATGTCTTATAGGTGGATCATTGGGTCTGGCCATATTGCCACAATATTACTATTGTCTTTTTAATATTTGTATGCACTTATTAATCATGTTATTATTACCAATCATGATATACTACAAAAAAACTTTTTTTAAAAATTGTTTTAGCATTTATTATGTATATTATGTGTATGATGGATTTATTTGTCTCACTAATCTATTATCTATCATTGTCTCATCATGGTTCACCTTTGTTTCAAATGTTTTGGATTGGTGTTTGGGTGGGTGACAGACTTTTCTGCCCCCCTGCTCATACACTACCCACATTGATCATAATTTCACTTTTGTATGAAATCCCCTAAGCTATGTTTCATGTACAGATATTATATAGATATTGCACTGGCTAATGTAGTGAAATAAATGATGAGCCGTGTGTCTGTATAATATCTCCCACTTTATATATCTTAGACATGTTATATACTTTCCATTGAGCTGATGGACTTTGGGTTGAGCTTACCCCTGACGACGATATTGCGATGCTGATACCGCTAATGAGTATGGGCGGAAGTGATGCTGGGATGTGGGCGGTAGTGACATACCACATTGTGCCTAGAGTATGGGCGGAAGTGACGTCGCGCTGTTAGATCGTGTGTAGAGGGGATTGTAATCTCCGGGCGGTAGTGACGTCGGAGCTCCGATAGGTGTTAGTCCAGTATGGGCGCAGGTGACAGAGCATTGTTAATTAGTTTGGCATGTTGTGATAGGTTCAGGGCGCATTCTCTCAGCTGTGACAGTATTTAAAGCCCAGTGTGCTGGCCGAATAGACACGCCCCTTTTGAGGAAGCTGTGCATCAGGGGTGCGCTCACCCAGGTCTCCAGGTTGGTTCCCCCCATATTTTGCTACATTTGTTATAATTATGCATGTTGCCGTGCTGGCTGCACATTTGGGTGTTGGGTGCATGTTGCAATTATATTAGCTACTGTGTGTGAATAACTCTATCCACACACTGCACCCATCTACACCTATAATTAGGCCAGCACTGTGGCATTTATATTATGAGTAAGCTTACGCCATTCTGTGGTCCGGTTATGAGATTATTTATCTCAGATTTTTGCCATTAGGCTTACTTGGACTAACAGTTGACGTACGCTTAGGGGATAGACTCATTATCTGGTACCTTGGTGATGTGCTGGTCCACAGTGCCACTACATCACCATTTTTCATCATTTTTATCTATTATTGTCTATGTTGTTGTCCTTTATGTGACTATTTAATAAAACTTATTATTCATGCATATGTGTTTTGTTGTTTTTCGGATACAATGACCCAAACATACTGCAAAAGCAACCAGAGTTTTTTAAGGAAAAGAAGTGGAATGTTATGCAATGGCCAAGTCAATCACCTGACCTGAATCCGATTGAGCATGCCTTTCCCTTGCTGAAGACAAAACTGAAGGGAAAATGCCCCCAAGAACAAGCAGGAACTGAAGACAGTTGCAGTAAAGGCCCGGCATGGCATCACCAGAGATGAAACCCAGCGCCTGGTGATGTCTATGCATTCCAGACTTCAGGCTGTAATTGACTGCAAAGGATTTGCAACCAAGTATTAAAAACACCTATAGGCCGAATGGATCAGGGTGCTCACCTCCTGGTCCACCCAGACCGTCTGGAAGAAAATAGGAAGTAGCAATAAATAATGAGGGGCACTCCAAATTCGAGAAATGACAACCAGCGCTATATGCATATATCAAATATTTAATATGGTGAGCTAGTTAATATACTAACAACAATAAAATCATAAATGCAATAAAATCATGTCACAGATAAATCTGGACCTTGAGTGACTGTAGTCCCAATATATCTCTGGTCCCAGACGATTGTAAGGGATATCTGTAAGTGGCAGTCCTTATCTCTAGCCCAACAATGGGCTTCAATAGAACCAGATGAAAGGAAAAACTCTTGTCGACAAAGTATGTCAGTACTACACAATGTCCCAAGTATCCAGGATATAACCCGCTTCCCCAGCAGGATAACCAGGTAATAGTAGTAGTGGAGGATATACCTTACCACATTCTGTCACACGCTGGATCCTCAGCTCTATTCTCCTGCCGTTCTTACCCAATGCAGTTAGCGCCGGACATGCAAGGTGTCGGTAAATGTGTATCAGTGGTCTGTGTATGGGGGCACAAGCAGATTTGGTCAAGGCGTCTGTAATTGAGTTCCGATGTTCTTGTATGTAAGTGTATTTAACCCCTTAAGGACTTAGGACGTATCGTTACGGCATGGGTCCCGAATCCCTAAGGACCCATGACGTACCGGTACGTCATGGCTTTAATTCGCGATTCCGGCGATTCATTTGTCCCCCCCCCCCCCCCCCGTATCGACGATCGCAGAAAACCGCAGGTCAATTCAGACCTGCGGTTTGCTGCGCTTTTAGCCGATTCTGATCCCCCCTGAACCCCCCCTGCACCCCTGAATGATATTATGTGGGCAGGTGGTGCAGGTGGGGTGTCGCAGGTGTTGCCGGAGGCGGGCGGTGCGGCAGGCGGGATCGCGATCCCCCGCCCGCCTCCCCTTGAATAATCGTTGGCGTCTAGTGGTTATACCAGGGTGCCAGCACATTGCTGACACCCTGGTATAAACGGCTGACATCGGTGATGCGATGTCAGCCGTTTAACCCTTTCCATACAGCGGTCCGTACGGACCGCTGTATGGAAAAGGTTAACAGCTCAGGGAGCTCCCTCCCTCTCCCATCAGGGGGCTGCTGTGCCTTTGCAGCCCCCCGATGGGAGAGAGCCCCCAGACAGCCCCCCGACAGCCCCGTCCTTACCCTTCCCCGTCTGCGAAGTTCTGACCAGTACTGAGCAGACGGGGAAGGTTCCCATGGCAACAGGACGCCGTCTCAGGCATCCTGCTGTCCATGGTGCTGAACAGATCTGTGCTAAAGGCAGAGATCTGTTCAGACAAAGTGTAAGTAAAATACAGTACAGTACAATATATATTGTACTGTACTGTATTATACAGACATCAGACCCATTGGATCTTCAAGAACCAAGTGGGTCTGGGTCAAAAAAAAGTAAAAAAAAGTGAAAAAAGTTAAGATAAAAAAAAAACATTTATCACTGAATAAAAATAAAAAAAATAAAATACACTACACATATTAGGTATCGCCGCGTCCGTAACTACCTGATCTATAAAACGGTCATGTTACTTTCCCTGCACGGTGAACGCCATAAAAATAAAAAAATAAAAACTGTGAGAAAATTGAAATTTTGCCCACCTTACTTCCCAAAAAAGGTAATAAAAGTGATCAAAAAAGTCGCATGTACGCCAAAATAGTACCAATCAAACCGTCATCTCATCCCGCAAAAATCATACCCTACCGAAGATAATCGCCCAAAAACTGAAAAAACTATGGCTCTTAGACTATGGAAACACTAAAACATGATTTTTTTTGTTTCAAAAATGAAATCATTGTGTAAAACTTAAATAAATAAAAAAAAGTATACATATTAGGTATCGCCGCGTCCGTATCGACTGCCTCTATAAAAATATCACATGACCTAACCCCTCAGGTGACCACCGTAAAAAAATAAAAACGGTGTAAAAAAAGACATTTTTTGTCATCTTACGTCACAAAAAGTGTAATAGCAAGCAATCAAAAAGTCATATGCACCCCAAAATAGTGCCAATCAAACCGTCATCTCATCCCGCAAAAAATGAGACCCTACTTAAGATAATCGCCCAAAAACTGAAAAAATTATGGCTCTTAGACTATGGAGACACTAAAACATTTTTTTTGTTTTAAAAATGAAATCATTGTGTAAAACTTACATAAATAAAAAAAATTGTATACATATTAGGTATCGCCGCGTCCGTGACAACCTGCTCTATAAAATTACCACATGATCTAACCTGTCAGATGAATGTTGTAAATAACAAAAAAAAACGTGCCAAAAAATCTATTTCTTGTTACCTTGCCGCACAAAAAAGTGTAATATAGAGCAACCAAAAATCATATGTACCCTAAACTAGTAAAAACAAAACTGCCACCCTATCCCGTAGTTTCTAAAATTGGGTCACTTTTTTGGAGTTTCTACTCTGGGGGTGCATCAGGGGGGCTTCAAATGGGACATGGTGTCAAAAAAAACAGTCCAGCAAAATCTGCCTTCCAAAAACCGTATGGCATTCCTTTCCTTCTGCGCCCTGCCGCGTGCCCGTACAGCGGTTTACGACCACATATGGGGTGTTTCTGTAAAACTACAGAATCAGGGCCATAAATAATGAGTTTTGTTTGGCTGTTAACCCTTGCTTTGTAACGGGAAAAAAATTATTAAAATGGAAAATCTGCCAAAAAGTGAAATTTTTAAATTGTATCTCTATTTTCCATTAAATCTTGTGCAACACCTAAAGAGTTAACAAAGTTTGTAAAATCCGTTTTGAATACCTTGAGGGGTGTAGTTTCTTAGATGGGGTCACTTTTATGGAGTTTCTACTCTAGGGGTGCATCAGGGGGGCTTCAAATGGGACATGGTGTCAAAAAACTAGTCCAGCAAAATCTGGCTTCCAAAAACCATACGGCGCACCTTTCCCTCTACGCCCTACTGTGTGCCCGTACAATAGTTTACGGCCACATATCGTGTGTTTCTGTAAACGGCAGAGTCAGGGCAATAAAGATACAGTCTTGTTTGGCTGTTAACCCTTGCTTTGTTAGTGGAAATAATGGGTTAAAATGGAAAATTAGGCAAAAAAATTAAATTCTCAAATTTCATCCCCATTTGCCAATAACTCTTGTGCAACACCTAAAGGGTTAACGAAGTTTGTAAAATCAGTTTTGAATACCTTGAGGGGTGTAGTTTATAGAATGGGGTCATTTTTGGGCGGTTTCTATTATGTAAGCCTAGCAAAGTGACTTCAAACCTAAAAATTGGGTTTTTGTAAATTTCTGAAAAATTTCAAGATTTGCTTCTAAACTTCTAAGCCTTGTAACATCCCCAAAAAATAAAATATCTTTCCCAAAATGCTACAAACATGAAGTAGACATATGGGGAATGTAAAGTCATCACAATTTTTTGGGGTATTACTATGTATTACAGAAGTAGAGAAACTGAAACATTGAAATTTGCAAATTTTTCCAAAATTTTGGTAAATATGGTATTTCTTTATGCAAAAAAAATAACTTTTTTGACCCAATTTTAGCAGTGTCATGAAGTACAATATGTGACGAAAAAACAATCTCAGAACGGCCTGGATAAGTCAAAGCGTTTTAAAGTTATCAGCGCTTAAAGTGACACTGGTCAGATTTGCAAAAAATGGCCAAGTCCTTAAGGTGAAATAGGGCTGAGTCCTTAAGGGGTTAATCTATAAACATTATTTTATGGGCAAGCATGTGTCAGCGGTTCCATGCTATGTTTATAGGTGCACTATATGTCTATCAGTTGGCGTTGCATCAGGGTTTATGGTCAACCACGTTTATGTTTTTCTTAGGCCAATACGAGGTGGTGCTGTGGTGACCATCGTTGTAAAATAAAACAAAAACAAAAAAAAAACAATCCTGCAGCATCATGTGGAGGTTCGTTCGCGCCTGGGCAATGGCAGAAGGTGCCAGGCGAGTGCTGGCATTCACGGTAGGATCGGACGTGGTTACACGGTCCGTGACTTGTAGCGCTCTGGGGCGAAGGGGGTTGGGCACTAATGGTTGAATGATTGTGGTTAGGATTGTTACCTTCAAAGCTACGTCCGCGTGTCTGCATTTACATTTTTGTCCCATACGCCATTCACTACTAGAGCTGCGTTCATGCGTCTGCTGTTGCGTTACATTAATACTCTGCTCACTTTCAGATTGCATTCATACGGCTGCTTTATACCATGCTCTTCATGCTCATACTCAGAGCTGTGCCCATACCATGTTTTAGGCACCACTCACATCCAGAGCTGCATTCACCCACTTGTTCTTACATCATGTGTTATACTCTGCTTCCACTCAAAACTGCATTTCTTTTCATTGCTAGGCCAATAGGAGTAAGTTCCTACTATGTTTTCACAAATTGTTCATTCGTTTGTCATGACAAGGGTCTTCTCTTAGCGAACTCCAATGCCTCTGGCTCTTGTTTTTCTCCCATCTGTTTCAATTTCACGGTTCGCGGTTGGTTAATGTTTCAGTTGTGCACGTGGTTCAGATCACTAATGTCTATGCATTTTCCATCAGGTCTGGCTCACGTTTAATTAATTATCATCACTGTAAGGTCATCCAGTTCAGTCTCTTGGGATCGGGGGGCCTCATGGCTTCGGGGGCCCGATGACCGTTCTTCATGTTGCTCGTTAGGGGTACAATATGGTTGTAGGCTGGTTAGTGTCCCAAGTTCACTGTTGGAGAGGGTCATGGTTATGCGAGTCCCCAAGTCATACTGGTGCTGCATAAGTGGTTTTATAAAAAAAAAAAAAAACTGCCATTAGTCTCGCACGCATGGCTTCTCCATTTAAGTTTTACACACAGGACTCCGCCATTAGTCTGTCACGCATGGCTCCGCCATTAGTCTCTCACGCATGGCTTCTCCATTTAAGTTTTACACATATGACTCCGCCATTAGAGTCTCTCACGCATGGCTCCGCCATTAGAGTCTCTCATGCATTGGCTTCTCCGTTTTAGTGTTACACATATAACTCCGTCATTAGAGTCTCTCACGCATGGCTTCTCCGTTTAAATTTTACACACATAACTCCGCCGTTCGAGGCCGGCTGCGTGGTCCCACAACAAGTAGGTTCCATGTCTTTTCTGCCTTCAGACCCGCTCACATGGCTCGGTCATCTGTGGCTCGCAATACATTTTTCTCGTGGTGGCTCGCGCGCGTGGCTTGCGCCATTAGAGTCTCACTCACGTTATTGTTTCTCTGACTTTTATTTTCTAGGTTGTTGGGTCTTCATTGTTTTCTTTATAAGCAGTCATCCCAAGCCTGCCTTGGCAGACATCATCTTTTCCCAGGCATGCTTACTTCATCTACAAACTTGGGCTGAGGGTGTTGGTGTCCGGCCTAAGTCCTGGGCATCGGTCCGTCTTCCAGTAGAAGGTACAGTAATAAGGCGGACTTTACGAAGTTTGTCATGTCTACAGACATGACAAGTCCTATCACGACTACAGGCACAGCATACATAGTTTATCACGACCTTAAGCTTATTTTCTGTCACAACTGCAGGTATTATGTGTACGTTCTGTCCTTATTACAGGCAACATTAGCTCGTTAATCGAAATAGCAATGTATTCCTGTGTATGGTTCCACAGGCCTGGTGAGTTTACACATGTCACTTAATCTACTACTACAGTAAGATGGCATACGCCTGTCACGGCCTATGGTGTGCGCTGTGACACTGTTGCTACACTTGCAGTTGCCCACGGCAACATGTTGCTGTGTGTGCATGCGGTGGCAGTGTCTCGGCCTTCTGGGTGATTGCTGTGACATGGTTGCCACGCATGTTGTTGCCTGCGGCAACGTGTAGCTTTCCATGCTTGTGTGTGCACTTCCCCTTTAAGTGGCTTCCTCCCCTTGTCTGGTGTTGGAAGGGTTAACTCCCTTCCTAGTGTTTTAACACTGGGTTTATGTGTGTGTGGGTGTGGCTGCTTGGGCTATTTAGCCTCTGCTGGATGCCTGAAGCTGGGGGGTACTCCAGCCATTGTGTATGCTGGAGTTATCCTCCTGGTCTTCATATGCCATCTGTCCAGTGAGGGCCACCCTTGTGGTCATAGATGAGAAGATGTTTTTATGGTGTCTTATGTTTATTGCAGCTATGGGTGTCCTGGGTCCCTGTGTGGTTTGTGGTGTGTGCTGTGTCCTTAATGTTGGTGTGGACACCAGCACTTGTGCACGGGTTCCAGTCAGTGTGTCTGTGGCAGGTAAGTGTGTTATAGGTTTCGCTTACCTGCCATCTCTATAGCTGTATGTGTTCCCCTCTCCTTGCAGCCTGGCCTCAGATAGAGACTCCTGTTCCTCCATTACTGGGATGAACAGGTTGTCTCTCCCCTGCTCCTAAGTGAGGGATTACCAGGGCGACTTAGGGTCTTTAGGTATCCTGAGTATGAGTCGTCCTACCATCGGGGTCCGCTCATACGGTGAGGAGTCAGGGAGAGGATTAGGGACGCTGTAGGAGGTGACCTGCTCCCTTATTACTCCTTTTGGCCAGGCTGATCCCCCTTTACCCTCTGACACCGCACGGTGGGGGGTTTCCCCCACTCCCCGCAGTGACAAAGGTTAGGTTCACCTTTCTGATAGCCGATCTGACCACAAGTGACAATGAAATTGAATCTGGTGGAAAACAAAGACCATCTGGCCTGTCTCGGGTTCAGTCATTTAGCCGACTCCAGGTAAGCCAGATTTTTGTGATCTGTGAACACCGTGATCGGATGAATCGTCCCTTCCAACTAATGACGCCACTCCTCAAAAGCCAACTTAATGGCCAGCAACTCTCTGTTACACACATCGTAATTTCTCTCTGTGGCAGATAATTTTTTTTAGAAAAATGTACATGGGCACCATTTATCAGGTGATGGGCCCTGCGATAAGACTGCTCCTATCCCCACCTCGGAAGCGTCAACTTCCACAATGAAGGGTTGTGATTAGGGATGAGCGAACCCGAACTGTATAGTTCGGGTTCGTACCGAATTTTGGGGTGTCCGTGACACGGACCCGAACCTGAACATTTTCGTAAAAGTCCGGGTTCGGGTTCGGTGTTCGGCGCTTTCTTGGCGCTTTTTGAAAGGCTGCAAAGCAGCTAATCAACAAGCGTCATACTACTTGGCCCAAGAGGCCATCACAGCCATGCCTACTATTGGCAAGGCTGTGATTGGCCAGTGCACCATGTGACCCAGCCTCTATTTAAGCTGGAGTCACGTAGCGCCGCACGTCACTCTGCTATGATCAGTATAGGGAGAGGTTGCAGCTGCGACGTTAGGGCGAGATTAGGCAGATTAACTATTCCAAAAGACTTCATTCTGTCATCGATCTGCAGCTGTGGATCATTGAAGTGCTATTATTGACTTGCTCACTTTTTTGAGGCTGCCCAGAGCGTTTTTAGATCACTTTTTTTCTGGGGTGATCGGCGGCCATTTTGTGACTTGTGGTGCGCCAGCACGAGCTATCACCAAGTGTATTTAACCATCGATAGTGTGGTTATTTTGTGCTATATCCTACATCAGCTGCAGGCTGAGCCTGTGTCACCGAAGTGCATTTAACCATCAACAGTCTGGTTATTTTTTGGCCATATACTACATCAGCTGCAGGCTGAGCCTGTGTCACCCAAGTGCATTTAACCATCAACAGTCTGATTATTTTTTGGCCATATACTACATCAGCTGCAGGCTGAGCCTGTGTCACCCAAGTGCATTTAACCATCAACAGTGTGGTTATTTTTTGGCCATATATTACATCAGGGGCAAGTTGAGCAAGTCACCCAGCGCCTAAAAAATAGACCTGACATTTCTATTCAACCAAATCTGCACAGTTTTAGCTGGTCAAGTTATTTGTAGTGACCGTAAAAGCAGACTTTTTGTTCTGGGTTGAAAAAGCATTCCCAGATTTGCCATTCTCAAAATAACTAGTTTGTGGTATTTGAGGCCTACTTGAAATCTATCCCAAAAAGAAAATCTTACATTGAAGGTATTGATAGTGTCATTCAGAAAAACCTAAGACACACGCTAGCGTGCTGATAGAAGTGTCATTCTGTGATTAAACCTATAACTGTCACACAGCGCAAAAAAAAAACAGGTCTCACATCTCTATTCAACCAAATCTGCACAGTTTTAGCTGGTCAAGTTATTTGTAGTGACCGTAAAAGCAGACTTTTTGTTCTGGGTTGAAAAAGCATTCCCAAATTTGCCATTCTCAAAATAACTAGTGTGTGGTATTTGAGGCCTACTTGAAATCTATCCCAAAAAGAAAATCTTACATTGAAGGTATTGATAGTGTCATTCAGAAAAACCTAAGACACACGCTAGCGTGCTGATAGAAGTGTCATTCTGTGATTAAACCTATAACTGTCACACAGCGCAAAAGAAAACAGGTCTCACATCTCTATTCAACCAAATCTGCACAGTTTTAGCTGGTCAAGTTATTTGTAGTGACCGTAAAAGCAGACTTTTTGTTCTGGGTTGAAAAAGCATTCCCAAATTCGCCATTCTCAAAATAACTAGTTTGTGGTATTTGAGGCCTACTTGAAATCTATCCCAAAAAGAAAATCTTACATTGAAGGTATTGATAGTGTCATTCAGAAAAACCTAAGACACACGCTAGCGTGCTGATAGAAGTGTCATTCTGTGATTAAACCTATAACTGTCACACAGCGCAAAAAAAAAACAGGTCTCACATCTCTATTCAACCAAATCTGCACAGTTTTAGCTGGTCAAGTTATTTGTAGTGACCGTAAAAGCAGACTTTTTGTTCTGGCTTGAAAAAGCATTCCCAAATTTGCCATTCTCAAAATTGTGGTGAACGGGAACAATGAGGAAAACATCTAATAAGGGACGCGGACGTGGACGTGGACATGGTCGTGGTGGTGTTAGTGGACCCTCTGGTGCTGGGAGAGGACGTGGCCGTTCTGCCACAGCCACACGTCCTAGTGAACCAACTACCTCAGGTCCCAGTAGCCAGCAGAATTTACAGCGATATTTGGTGGGGCCCAATGCCGTTCTAAGGATGGTAAGGCCTGAGCAGGTACAGGCATTAGTCAATTGGGTGGCCGACAGTGGATCCAGCACGTTCACATTATCTCCCACCCAGTCTTCTGCAGAAAGCGCACAGATGGCGCATGAAAACCAAGCCCATCGGTCTGTCACATCACCCCCATGCATATCAGGGAAACTGTCTGAGCCTCAAGTTATGCAGCAGTCTCTTATGCTGTTTGAAGACTCTGCTGCCAGGGTTTCCCAAGGGCATCCACCTAGCCCTTCCTTAGGGGTGGAAGAGATAGAATGCACTAACGCACAACCACTTATTTTTCCTGATGATGAGGACATGGGAATACCACCTCAGCACGTCTCTGATGATGACGAAACACAGGTGCCAACTGCTGCGTCTTTCTGCAGTGTGCAGACTGAACAGGAGGTCAGGGATCAAAACTGGGTGGAAGACGATGCAGGGGACGATGAGGTCCTAGACCCCACATGGAATGAAGGTCGTGCCACTGACTTTCACAGTTCGGAGGAAGAGGCAGTGGTGAGACCGAGCCAACAGCGTAGCAAAAGAGGGAGCAGTGGGCAAAATCAGAACACCCGCCGCCAAGAGACTCCGCCTGCTACTGACCGCCGCCATCTGGGACCGAGCACCCCAAAGGCAGCTTCAAGGAGTTCCCTGGCATGGCACTTCTTCAAACAATGTGCTGACGACAAGACCCGAGTGGTTTGCACGCTGTGCCATCAGAGCCTGAAGCGAGGCATTAACGTTCTGAACCTTAGCACAACCTGCATGACCAGGCACCTGCATGCAAAGCATGAACTGCAGTGGAGTAAACACCTTAAAAACAAGGAAGTCACTCAGGCTCCCCCTGCTACCTCTTCTGCTGCTGCCGCCTCGGCCTCTTCTGCAGCTGCTGCCGCCGCCTCGGCCTCTTCCTCCGCCTCTGGAGGAACGTTGGCACCTGCCGCCCAGCAAACATGGGATGTACCACCAACACCACCACCTGCGTCACCAAGCATCTCAACCATGTCACACGGCAGCGTTCAGCTCTCCATCTCACAAACATTTGAGAGAAAGCGTAAATTCTCACCTAGCCACCCTCGATCCCTGGCCCTGAATGCCAGCATTTCTAAACTACTGGCCTATGAAATGCTGTCATTTAGGCTGGTGGACACACACAGCTTCAAACAGCTCATGTCACTTGCTGTCCCACAGTATGTTGTTCCCAGCCGCCACTACTTCTCCAAGAGAGCCGTGCCTTCCCTGCACAAACAAGTGTCCGATAAAATCAAGTGTGCACTGCGCAACGCCATCTGTGGCAAGGTCCACCTAACCACAGATACGTGGACCAGTAAGCACGGCCAGGGACGCTATATCTCCCTAACTGCACACTGGGTAAATGTAGTGGCGGCTGGGCCCCAGGCGGAGAGCTATTTGGCGCACGTCCTTCCGCCGTCAAGGATCGCAGGGCAACATTCTTTGCCTCCTGTTGCCTCCTCTTCCTACTCAGCTTCCTCCTCCTCTTCTTCCACCTGCTCATCCAGTCAGCCACACACCTTCAGCACAGCACGGGGTAAACGTCAGCAGGCCATTCTGAAACTCATATGTTTGGGGGACAGGCCCCACACCGCACAGGAGTTGTGGCGGGGTATAGAACAACAGACCGATGAGTTGTTGCTGCCGGTGAGCCTCAAGCCCGGCCTGGTGGTGTGCGATAATGGGCGAAATCTCGTTGCAGCTCTGGGACTAGCCGGTTTGACGCACATCCCTTGCCTGGCGCATGTGCTGAATTTGGTGGTGCAGAAGTTCATTCGCAACTACCCCGACATGTCAGAGCTGCTGCATAAAGTACGGGCCGTCTGTTCGCGCTTCCGGCGTTCACACCCTGCCGCTGCTCGCCTGTCTGCGCTACAGCGTAACTTCGGCCTTCCCGCTCACCGCCTCATATGCGACGTGCCCACCAGGTGGAACTCCACCTTGCATATGCTGGACAGACTGTGCGAGCAGCAGCAGGCCATAGTGGAGTTTCAGCTGCAGCACGCACGGGTCAGTCGCACTGCGGATCAGACCCACTTCACCACCAATGACTGGGCCTCCATGCGAGACCTGTGTGCCCTGTTGCGCTGTTTCGAGTACTCCACCAACATGGCCAGTGGCGATGACGCCGTTATCAGCGTTACAATACCACTTCTATGTCTGCTTGAGAAAACACTTAGGGGGATGATGGAAGAGGAGGTGGCCCAGGTGGAAGAGGAGGAAGAGGGGTCATTTTTAGCACTTTCAGGCCAGTCTCTTCGAAGTGACTCAGAGGGAGGTTTTTTGCAACACCAGAGGCCAGGTACAAATGTGGCCAGACAGGGCCCACTACTGGAGGACGAGGATGAGGAGGAGGTGGAGGAGGATGAGGATGAAGCATGTTCACAGCGAGGTGGCACCCAAAGCAGCTCGGGCCCATCACTGGTGCGTGGCTGGGGGGAAACATAGGACGATGACGATACGCCTCCCACAGAGGACAGCTTGTCCTTACCTCTGGGCAGCCTGGCACACATGAGCGACTACATGCTGCAGTGCCTGCGCAACGACAGCAGAGTTGCCCACATTTTAACGTGTGCGGACTACTGGGTTGCCACCCTGCTGGATCCCCGGTACAAAGACAATGTGCCTACCTTACTTCCTACACTGGAGCGTGATAGGAAGATGCGCGAGTACAAGCGCACGTTGGTAGACGCGCTACTGAGAGCATTCCCAAATGTCACAGGGGAACCAGTGGAAGCCCAAGGCGAAGGCAGAGGAGGAGCAAGAGGTCGCCAACGCAGCTGTGTCACGCCCAGCTCCTCTGAGGGCAGGGTTAGCATGGCAGAGATGTGGAAAAGTTTTGTCAACACGCCACAGCTAAGTGCACCACCACCTGATACGGAACGTGTTAGCAGGAGGCAACATTTCACTAACATGGTGGAACAGTACCTGTGCACACCCCTCCACGTACTGACTGATGGTTCGGCCCCATTCAACTTCTGGGTATCCAAATTGTCCACGTGGCCAGAGCTAGCCTTTTATGCCTTGGAGGTGCTGGCCTGGCCGGCGGCCAGCGTTTTGTCTGAACGTGTATTCAGCACGGCAGGGGGCGTCATTACAGACAAACGCAGCCGCCTGTCTACAGCCAATGTGGACAAGCTGACGTTCATAAAAATGAACCAGGCATGGATCCCACAGGACCTGTCTATCCCTTGTGCAGATTAGATATTAACTACCTCCCCTTAACAATATATTATTCTACTCCAGGGCACTTCCTCATTCAATACTATTTTTAATTTCATTTTACCATTATATTGCGGGGCAACCCAAAGTTAAATGAACCTCTCCTCTGTCTGGGTGCCTGGGCCTAAATGTGTGACAGTGGCTTGTTCCAGTGGTGGGTGACGTGAAGCCTGATTCTCTGCTATGACATGAAGACAGATTCTGCGCTGACATAAGGCCAGATTCTCTGTTACGGGACCGCTCTCCTCTGTCTGGGTGCCGGGGCCTAAATGTGTGACAGTGGCCTGTTCCAGTGGTGGGTGACGTGAAGCCTGATTCTCTGCTATGACATGAATACAGATTCTGCGCTGACATAAGGCCAGATTCTCTGTTACGGGACCTCTCTCCTCTGCCTGGGTGCCCGGGCCTAAATGTGTGACAGTGGCCTGTTCCAGTGGTGGCTGACGTGAAGCCTGATTCTCTGCTATGACATGAATACAGATTCTGCGCTGACATAAGGCCAGATTCTCTGTTACTGGACCTCTCCTCTGCCTGGGTGCCTGGGCCTAAATGTGTGACAGTGGCCTGTTCCAGTGGTGGGTGACGTGAAGCCTGATTCTCTGCTATGACATGAAGACAGATTCTGCGCTGACATAAGGCCAGATTCTCTGTTACGGGACCGCTCTCCTCTGTCTGGGTGCCGGGGCCTAAATGTGTGACAGTGGCCTGTTCCAGTGGTGGGTGACGTGAAGCCTGATTCTCTGCTATGACATGAAGACTGATTCTGCGCTGACATGAAGCCAGATTCTCTGCTATGGCATGAAGAGACTGATTCTCTGCTGACATGAAGCCAGATTCTTTGCTATGGCATGAAGAGACTGATTCTCTGCTGACGTGAAGCCAGATTCTCTGCTATGGGACCTCTGTCCAATTGATATTGTTTCATTTTTATTTTTTTTATTTTAATTTTAATTCATTTCCCTATCCACATTTGTTTGCAGGTGATTTACCTACATGTTGCTGCCTTTTGCAGCCCTCTAGCTCTTTCCTGGGCTGTTTTACAGCCTTTTTAGTGCCCAAAAGTTCGGGTCCCTATTGACTTCAATGGGGTTCGGGTTCGGGACGAAGTTCCGTTCGGGTTCGGATCCCGAACCCGAACATTTACGGGAAGTTCGGCCGAACTTCTCGAACCCGAACATCCAAGTGTTCGCTCAACTCTAGTTGTGATACATTCGGCTGCACCAATATAGGGGCAGAAGCGAAGAACTCCTTAACTGCAGAAAAGGCTTGCAACGCCGAATCAGAGCACACTGAAACATCCGTCCCTTTCTTAGTCCGTAAAGGGTTTCACCACTGTCGAATAGTTCTGAATATATTTTCCGCAATAGTTGGTGAACCCCAAAAAACAAAAAATATCACTGCCTGAAGAACGTATTAAAAGAAAATAATAAAGTATTTATTAAACTCTAGATAAAAAAACGGGAAAGACTGTATATCACTTTCCGTGACTATCAGGCTTCCAGACTCAAGTAATGTAGTGTAGGAGTTTGATTGGACCCACAACACAGCCTAGAGTCTGGACAAAATTCCTATCCAGTTAGCACATTAGTGCCAATATATACTGGGAAGGGAATCAGGACACGGTTCTTATATTTGAACCAGGCACAGGTGCGTGATCAAAAGCAATCCTACCTAGCATAAATTGTAAAGCAGCTTCGAGTGAATATTAAGCTGGTTGTCAGGCAATCCAGCATACAGCATCCACAGAGTGCTATTATATATGTGGACGCTCACCCAGCTGCCTACATAAGCCTACCCATTCATGTGGTCACACACTAGGTCTCGGTATCAGACCGCATACACACTGGCAAGTCAGCTGTTGCGCTGCTTGACACTGAATCTGCACCCTGCCTAGAGAGCCGTGTCCTAATTGTAGATCACCGGCTCAACGCGTTTCACTATGGCACTGTAAGCCACAAATCATCAGGAGCGAGAATCTCTCATTAAATAGAATAGCCTGTGGAGCAGAACCAGCCTCACACTTTTGCGTGTCAAGGCTCCGGCGCTATGATGGCCGAACCCCAAAAAACGCATAAGAGCCTTCAGAATTCCGGGTCGATCCCAGTCCAATACAGTATAGACTTTCTCTGGATCCATTCGAAAACCTGAAGATGACAGCAGGTTGCCCAAGAATTGCACCTCATGTACAGCAAAAACACACTTCTCTAATTTTGCGTACAATTTATTACCTCTTAGGATCTGTAACACCTATTTAACATGATCCTGATCAGTCTCCACGTCTGGGGAATAAATTAGTATGTCGTCCAAATACATGACAACAAACCTCCCCACCAGGTGATGAAAAATGTCATTCACAAAATGCAGTAAAACCGCAGGAGCATTGGTCAACCCAAAAGGCATGACCAGGTTCTCAAAGTGACCCTCAGGGATATTTAAAGCCGTCTTCTATTCATTAGTGATGAGCGGCAGGGGTCGTATTCGAATTCGCGATATTTAGTGAATATTTCGTAGAATATTCGTAGAATATTCACAAATTCGAATATTCGTTATATTTAGAGTTGAGCGGACACCTGGATGTTCGGGTTTGACGGGTTCGGCCGAACTTTAGAAAAAAGTTTGAGTTCGGGACCCGAACTTAACTCGAACTTGACCCCGAACCCGAACCCCATTGAAGTCAATAGGGACCCGAACTTTTGAGCACTAAAATGGCTGTAAAATGTCATGGAAAGGGCTAGAGGGCTGCAAATGGCATCAAAATGTGGTTAAGAGCATGGCAAGTGCTCTGCAAACAAATGTGGATAGGGAAATGACTTTAAATAACATAAAATAGGTAAAAATAAAAAATAATAATCTTGATCTAGAAGGACGAGGTCCATATGGAGTAGGAGGTTGAGGAGGTGGTGTAGGTGGAAGCGGCGGTCGAGGAGGAGGAGGTAGCCTACACAGCTTTTTGGTTTTACCGTATTTTTCGCCCCATAAGACGCACTTTTTCTCCCCCCAAAAGTGGGGAGAAATGCCCCTGAGTCTTATGGGGCGAATGCTTGCACTTTTACATCGGAGGGACTGGGAGGAGGAGCTGGGGGCTGGCAATATTGGCGGGGCGGTGCAGTCATTGTAGTATAGCCCCGCCCTGCCACTCCAGTATACTAATATAAGATGTCTTATTCAATTAATAGTTATTAAACATGCCCCCAACTCCTAATAGTACCGTACATCCTAACAGCTTTAGTAGAATGCCGGCCGTCAGGCAGGCCGGAGCGGGCGGCAGCAAACCTCTTGGATGTCACGTGCCTGCGCCGCCTACTTTATGAATGAAGCAGGCGGCGCAGGCAAGTGACGTCAGTGAGGGACGCGCCGGCCGCCCGGCCTGCCTGCCTGGGTTCTACTGAAGTGGTTAGGATGTAAGAAACTATTAGGAGTGAGGGGGCATGTTTAATCACTATTAATTGAATAAAACATCTTATATTTGTATACTGGAGTGGCGGCGGCGGGGGGATCTGTGGATGGCACAGTTATGGTCTGGGGGGGGTCTGTGGATGGCACTGTTATGGGCTGGGGGGTCTGTGGATGGCACTGTTATGGGCTGGAGATCCCCCCCATAACAGTGTCCGTCATCCACAGATCCCCCCATAACAGTGTCCGTCATCCACAGATCCCCCCATAACAGTGTCTGTCATCCACAGATCCCCCCATAACAGTGTCTGTCATCCACAGATCCCCAGTAATAGTGCCATCCACAGACCACCATTAGTTCCAAACCCACCAAACACACAGCACACCTTTTGGTTAAAAATCTTTTTTTTCGTATTTTCCTCCACAAAAACCTAGGTGCGTCTTATGGGCCGGTGCGTCTTATAGGGCGAAAAATACGGTAAATTTTATTTTTAAAATTAGGGTACACCCCAAAACATTGGAAAATATAACCTGTAATAACCCCCTCCAGTAATGCTAAACACATGTTCAGACAATACACTGGCTGCAGGGCAGGCCAGCACCTGCAAGAGGTAAAAGGGCAAGCTCAGGCCATGTGCCCAATTTGGAGACCCAGAAGTTGCAGGGGCTGACCCCTGTCAGTCAGTTCGTGTAGGCGTGTGCACACTTAGTGCCTCACCATGTTGCACATCCCCGTGATGTTCAGGATCCAATTTGAAATCTGCTCTATCAACTTTCGATGTTCTTTTATGCGCCTACCATGGTGATCACAGGTGACGGGGAATCAGGGTTCCAGGCCAGAGAGGGAGCGTGAGAAAGAGAGACCACATCCAAGGTAGGACTCATTTTTTCAAATTTAAAATTATAGAGTTGAAATATGTGAGAAATTATTAAAGCGTAAAAGTGTGACAACTTTTCAAAGTTTAAGCATTGAATGAAAGGATGTGGCGCGCATTAATTACTGAATAATATATAAAATTTTATTCCGTCACCTATGCATAGCAGGTGTTTATTCACGTCTAAAATTGTACAATGTCAACCCAAGAATGTAACCGAAAATTATTGAAATTTATTAAGCTGTCAACTAGTTAGAGGAGGGGTATATTACACCCGAAAATTGGTGAATTTCACCAAAAAATGTAACTGACAAATTATTATTATTTTTTCGGTCTGCTAGGTATAGGAGTGGTACATCACACCCACAATTTTTTTTATTTTTGTGTACCGGTCTACTAGGTATAGCAGTGGAACTATACACACCAAAGTTGTTAATTTCACCTGAAAATGTAAATGGCAATTATTATTTTTTGTTTAACCTGTCTAGTAGGTATAGCAGTGGTACTATACACCCAAAAATTTGTTTATTTCACCAGAGAATGTAAGTGACAATTTTTATATTTTTTTTTACCGGTCTACTAGGTATAGCAGTGGTACCATACACCCAAAAATTTGTGAATTTCACCCGAAAATGTAAATGACAAAGTAGTGAAATGATATAAAATAAAATATGTACAAATAAAAAATAAAAAATTAGATTTATGAGGTGGAGTTCCATATGGAGTAGGAATTTGAGGAGGCGGTGGACGTACCGATGTAGGTGGAAGCGGCGGTGGAGGAGGACGACGAGGTAGCCAACCCAGGTTTTTGATTTTAATTTTATTTTTTAAAATTAGGGTACACTCTAAAAGAGTGAAATATCCAAAATACAAGAATGAGCAATTGCGTTGCAGTATAACAATGGCTGGTTAGTGCCGGTATACATGTCTATTCTGCACAAGGTAAGGACAAGTCCTGAGGGATCCATGCCTGGTTCATTTTAATGAAAGTGAGCTTGTCCACATTGGCTGTGGACAGGTGGCTGCGCTTGTCTGTGATGACGCCCCCTGCCGTGCTAAACACACGTTCAGATAATACACTGGCTGCAGGGCAGGCCAGCACCTCCAAGGCATAAAGGGCAAGCTCAGGCCATGTGCCCAATTTGGAGACCCAGAAGTTGAAGGGGGGAGACCTGTCATTCAGTACGTGTAGGTGTGTGCACACATACTGCTCCACCATGTTGGTGAAATGCTGCCTCCTGTTAAGACGTTCCTTATCAGCTGGTAGTGCTGATTGTTTTGGCGTGCTAACAAAGCTTTTCCACATTTCGGCCATGCTAACCCTGCCTTCTGAGGTGATGGCGGTGCCCCAGTTGTGTTGGCGACCTCTTCCTCGTCCTCTGCCTTGGCCTTGTGCTTCCACTGTGCCCCTGATGCCACCAGCAGCGCGTCTACCAGAGTGCGCTTGTACTCGCGCATCTTACGATCACGCTCCAGTGAGGGAATTAAGGACGGTATGTTGTCCTTGTAACGGGGATCCAGCAGCGTGGCCACCCAGTAATCAGACCAAGTTAGAATGTGGGCAACTCGGCGGTCGTTGCAGAGACACTGCAGGATGTAATCGGTCATGTGTGCCAGGCTGCCCAGAGGCAACGAAAAGCTGTCCTCTGTGGAAGGTGTATCGTCTGTGTCCTCTATATTCCCCCATCCACGCACCAGTGATGGCCATTAGCTGGTCTGGGTGCCACCCTGCTGTGAACATGGTTCCTCCTCCTCCATCTCCTCCTCCTCATCCTCCACCTCGTCATCCTCCAGAACTGTGCCCTGGCTGGACAATTGTGCACCTTGGGTTTGTGGGTGCAGGAACCCACCCTCGGAGCCACTTGAGAATGACTATCCGGAAACCCTATAAAATGATCCCTCTTCCTCCTCCTCCTCCTGTGCCACATCCTCTTCCATCATCGCCAGGAGCGTTTTTTCAAGAAGGCATAGAAGTGGGATAGTAACGCTGAGAATGGCACTGGCCATGTTGTTGGAGTACTCGAAACAGCGCAACAAGGAACACAGGTCTCGCATGGAGGCCCAGTCACTGGTGGTGAAGTGGTGCTGTTCCGAGCGACTCACCCGTGCGTGCTGCAGCTGAAACTCCACTATCGCCTGCTGCTGCTCGCACAGTCTGGCCAGCATGTGCAAGGTGGAATTCCACCTTGTGGGCACGTCGCATATGAGGCAGTGAGCGGGAAGGCCCAAATTATGCTGCAGCGCTGACAGGTGAGCAGCAGTAGGGTGAGAACGCCGAAAGCACGCACAGACGGCCGCACTTTATGCAGCAGCTCTGACATATCTGGGTAATTTTTAAGGATTCTCTGCACCACCAAATTCAGCACATGCGCCAGACAAGGGATGTGCGTCAAACCGGCTAGTCCCAGAGCTGCTATGAGATTTCGCCCATTATCGCACAACACCAGGCTGGGCTTGAGGCTGACTGGCACAAACCACTCATCGGTCTGTTGTTCAAGGCCCGTTCACAGCTCCTGCGCGGTGTGGGGTTTGTCCCCCAAACAGATAAGTTTTAAAACTGCCTGCCTTTGTTTACCCCTGGCTGTGCTGAAGTTGGTGGTGAAGGTGTTACGCTGACCGGATGAGGAGCTGGTAGAGGATGAGGAAGCAGAGTAGGAGGAGGAAGCAACAGGAGGCAAACTAAAGCGCCCTGCAATGCTCGGTGGTGGAAGGACATGCGCCAAATTGCTATCTGCCTCAGAGCCAGCCGCCACTGCATTTACCCAGTGTGCTGTTATGGAGATATAACGGCCCTGACCGTGCTTACTGGTCCACGTATCCGTAGTCAGGTGCACCTTGCCACAGATGGCGTTGCGCAGTGCACACCAGATTTTGTCCCCTACTTGGTTGTGCAAGGAAGGGATGGCTCTCCTTGAAAAGTTGTGGCAGCTGGGCACGACGTACTGTGGGACAGCCACCGCCATAAGGCCTTTAAAACTATCCCTCTCCACCAGACGGAATGACAGCATTTCAAATGTCAGTAATTTAGAAATGCTGGCATTCAGGGCTAGGGATCGCGGGTGGGTAGGGGGGTACTTCCTCTTCCTCTCCAGCGTTTGGGATATGGAGAGCTGAACACTTCCTTGGGACACTGTGGAGATGCTTGGTGAACCAGGTGTTGGTGTTGCTCTCCAGCGTTTGGGATATGGAGAGCTGAACACTTCCTTGGGACACTGTGGAGATGCTTGGTAAACCAGGTGTTGGTGTTGCTGGCAGATCCTCTGTTTGCTGGTGGCAGGTGACACTGTCACTCCAGAGGTGGATGAAGAGGCCAAGACTGCAGCAGAAGAGGAAGCAGGAGAAGCCAGAGACCTTTCTTGGTTTTTGAGGTGTCTACTCCACTGCAGCTCGTGCTTTGCACTTAAATGCCTGGTCATGCAGGTTGTGCTCAGGTTGAGAGCGTATATGCTTCGCTTCAGGCTCTGATTGCACAGCGTGCAATCCACTTGTGTCTTGTCGTCAGCACATTATCTGAAGAACTGCCAGGCCAGTGAACTCCTTGGAGCTGGCTTTGGTGTGCTCGGTCCCTTGATGCGGTGGGCAGTAGCAGGCGTACTGTCTAGAGGACGGCCGATCCGCTTTTGCACCCTGCTCCTTCTTCTGCTGTGCTTTTGGCTCTGCGCGACCACCGCCTCTTCCTCCGAAATACATAGGTCACTCACATGACCTTGATTCCATGTGGGGTCGAGGACCTCATCGTCCTCCACATCATCTTCCACCCAGTCTTCACCCCTGCCTTCATTGTCGGTCTACACACTTTCGAAAGCCCCAGCAGTTGACACCTGTGTTTCGTCATCATCCGAGACGTGCTGCGATGGTCATCCCATGTACTCATCTTGAAAAATAAGTGGTTGGGCATCGGTGCCCTGATAACAGAGTCAACAAAAAGCAGAAGAGACTGCTGCATGACTTGGGGCTCAGACTGCTTGGCTGATTTGCAAGGGGGTGAGGTAAAAGACTGATGGACATTGGCTGCAGGTGCCAACTTTTCAGGCCTCACCATTCGTAGAGCAGCATTAGGCCCGACCAAATACCGCTGCAGGTTTTGTCGCCTACTCGCACCTGAGGAAGGGGTTTCACTTGTGCGTGTAGCTGGCACAGATCGACCACATCCTCTCCCTGCAACAGGAGCTTCACCAGCAGCACCACAACCTGGGCCACGTCCCTTATTTGACGCTCTCCTCATATTTTTTGAATTTAGGATCTTGCCCTAAATGGGTGTTTAATTAATAGTAGAATAGAACGACAGTATGTAAAGGGTGTATCTCACACGGCCTGAACGAGAGTAGGCCTCAATTAAAGATTTCTTTGCACAAAATTCCTGTATTTCAAATGCCTAAATCAAACCCCTGTATGTAGAGGGTGTATCTCACACTGCTTGTATCAGTGTAGGCCTGAATTAAAGATTTCTTTGCCCAAAATGGCTGTATTTCAAATGCCTGAATCAAACCCCTGTATGTAGAGGGTGTATCTCACACGGCTTGAATCAGTGTAGGCCTGAATTAAAGATTTCTTTGCCCAAAATGGCTGTATTTCAAATGCCTGAATCAAACCCCTGTATGTAGAGGGTGTATCTCACAGGGTCTGAACCAGTGTAGGCCTGAATTAAAGATTTCTTTGACCAAAATGGCTGTATTTCAAATGCCTGAATCAAACCCCTGTATGTGCAATGAGCCGGACCGTGGGGGCAGTTGCACGGACGCTAAATTATGCAGTGGGTCAGAAAATGTACATAATAGTCTATAGTTTGTTTGTGACGCCAATTACAGGGTGTGCAGGGTACTGTCGCAGGGCTCTTTAAGGTGTTGTAACTCACGTACCAGGTTAGGAATGCCAGAGTGGGGTAATGTCTCTGTGTGATAGTGGCAATAGTGTCAACGGTGTCTCATACCTGGGTACGGCTGGACTCCTGGATCCTGGCTCATTCCTGTGGCAGGAATCTGGCTTCTGCTCTATCATGTGCCTGGAGCTCTTTGCAGGATAAGTCGTCTGCTTGTGGCTCTGGAATGTGGCAGGAATTAATATCTTCTGCGCTTACTTTCTTCTGCTGTATGGGGACTGACTAGCTGAGGAGGAATTTGGCTTCTCCTGGTCTCTGGACGGAACTCACAGTTGTGCTCACAGGGTATGCTTCTTCCTGGAATACTGGAGGTGGCTGCTTGCTTCTACCAGCTGAGGCTGCAAGGTTCAGGCTGGGAATGATGATCAATTGTCCCATCCGAGACAAGATCCTGGCTTGGATCCCTAAATCTGGGAGCTCCTACACGCACAGCCTTCCCCATGCAGGGAGAGTTAGAACTGGATCTAACTGGTTTCTTTCCTCCCTTGCTGCAGGATGTGGGAAACTCCACTTCCCTTAAACAGGGGGGCAGAACAGGAACGTTCCATTCTGAATGGCCATAACATTAAAACTATTCCTACCAACTATGCTGCCACCTGCTGGTAGACCTGAAACATTACAAGGAAAATATCACATTTAAAATGGTTTTATCTGCACAGTTGTGAATGACATGAGGTAAATCACATCAAATGACCGTGTTAATGCTCTTAGCAGATTATAGCGGGGTAAAAGCGATTAGTAACCCAACTCTGGGGTGTTATATTCCCCCTTACTTTGAATCAAGCAGTCCTCGGCTTGTGCTTGGGATAAGAGGAATGAGCTCTGGGGTGCCCAAATTAATACAAAGGGTTGCCTGAAATACACATAAGACAAACAAAGACAAACATACAGTCAGGTCCATAAATATTCGGACATTGACACAATTCTAACATTTTTGGCTCTATACACTACCACAATGGATATAAAATGAAACGAACAAGATGTGCTTTAACTGCAGACTGTCAGCTTTAATTTGAGGGTATTTACATCCAAATCAGGTGAACGGTGTAGGAATTACAACAGTTTGCATATGTGCCTCCCACTATTTGAGGAACCAAAAGTAATGGGACAGAATAATAATCATAAATCAAACTTTCACTTTTTAATACTTGGTTGCAAATCCTTTGCAGTCAATTACAGCCTGAAGTCTGGAACGCATAGACATCACCAGATGCTGGGTTTCATCCCTGGTGATGCTCTGCCAGGCCTCTACTGCAACTGTCTTTAGTTCCTGCTTGTTCTTGGGGCATTTTCCCTTCAGTTTTGTCTTTAGCAAGTGAAATGCATGCTCAATCGGATTCAGGTCAGGTGACTGACTTGGCCATTGCATAACATTCCACTTCTTTCTCTTAAAAAACTCTTTGGTTGCTTTTGCAGTACGCTTTGGGTCATTGTCCATCTGCACTGTGAAGCGCCGTCTAATGAGTTCTGAAGCATTTGGCTGAATATGAGCAGATAATATTGCCAGAAACACTTCAGAATTCATCCTGCTGCTTTTGTCAGTACTCACATCATCAATAAATACAAGAGAACCAGTTCCATTGGCAGCCATACATGCCCACGCCATGACACTACCACCACCATGCTTAACTGATGAGGTGGTATGCTTAGGATCATGAGCAGTTCCTTTCCTTCTCCATACTCTTCTCTTCCCATCACTCTGGTACAAGTTGATCTTGGTCTCATCTGTCCATAGGATGTTGTTCCAGAACTGTGAAGGCTTTTTTAGATGTCGTTTGGCAAACTCTAATATGGCCTTCCTGTTTTTGAGGCTAACCAATGGTTTACATCTTGTGGTGAACCCTCTGTATTCACTCTGGTGAAGTCTTCTCTTGATTGTTTACTTTGACACACATACATCTACCTCCTGGAGAGTGTTCTTGACCTAGCCATCTGTGAAGGGTGTTTTCTTCACCAGGGAAAGAATTCTTTGGTCATCCACCCCAGTTGTTTTCTGTGGTCTTCCGGGTCCTTTGGTGTTGCTGAGCTCACCGGTGCGTTCCTTCTTTTTAAGAATGTTCCAAACAGTTGTTTTGGCCACGCCTAATGTTTTTGCTATCTCTCTGATGGGTTTGTTTTGTTTTTTTAGCCTAATGATGGCTTGCTTCACTGATAGTGACAGCTCTTTGGATCTCATCTTGAGTGTTGACAGCAACAGATTCCAAATGCAAATAGCACACTTGAAATGAACTCTGGACCTTTTTATCTGCTCATTGTAATTGGGATAATGAGGGAATAACACACACCTGGCCATGGAACAGCTGAGAAGCCAATTGTCCCATTACTTTTGGTTCCTTAACAAGTGGGAGGCACATATGCAAACTGTTGTAATTCCTGCACCGTTCATCTGATTTGGATGTAATTACTCTCAAATTAAAGCTGACATTCTGCAGTTAAAGCACATCTTCTTCGTTTCATTTCAAATCCATTGTGGTGGTGTATAGAGCCAAAAAATTTAACATTGTGTTGATGTCCCAATATTTATGGACCTGACTGTATAACGGCTATCCCTAGGTTCCTGCCCACATGAGTAGGGTGTCCTAGTTAACAGTTTCCCTCTCTCGGTATAACCAGTGAACCAAATACTGCACTAAGCAAACATTACTGACTGACTTTGAAGTGTTCTGGACTCTCACATATAACAAGCGGGTAGGAGGGGTCTATGACTTCTAACTATTCCCGAAGCAGCGGGGTTACCCGTGCAGTTACTAGACCTGCCAGGACTCACCACTTGGTCCTACATGTGCACTATGAGCAGGCCATTAGTATTAAGCGTCCGTATAAAGGCAGTCCGTGTAAAGATAACATGAGCTGTCAAATAAGGCATACTGAGTAAGTTTCTACATTTTTGGTTAAGTGCAATGTTAAGTGCAATCATCACAAATAGTGCATAAATTCACATTGCAGCATCTGTAAAAGAGAATACACACAATGGGCATGTTATACTTGAATGTTACATAACCTGTAGACTGGTAATTAATTTAATACATTATGCAAACATCACATAGGAATCACAAAGAGGTCAGGTATGCGTTTGAGTCTTTTCTTTGGGTGCAAGCTTTTTACGTTGCAATAAACCATTTTTTATATAGAAAATAGTGTTGTTTTATTGATGCAATAATGTGCTCAAATATAGCTTGAGTCCTTTGACTTGAAGTGCTTTATGTAGAATCCTCCGAAAACTATAAAAAGTCAATTGTAATCCACAGGAATAAAAGTTAATTGTAATCCAAAGGAGGTATAAAATGTCATGTAAAAGCACATAAAATAGCAACATAAGAACCGTAGTTCCATAAGGTTATCAAGTAACCTGAGAAAGGAGATAAAACAATGTGATCTTGGATGTTAGGGGTTAAATGATGATGCGGGGAGTCCTTACAATACATGACCATCAGGGTGAGGACAAAATAGGGCAACCTGAAAGAGAAAACGTTAAAACACAATGCCAACTGGTCCTCACTCGTCAGGAACAGTCCACGACGTGGCTCCCATAAATCCTTTTTTTTTTTTTTTTTTAGAAGGATGCATCTTTAGAGAAGGACGTCCATGTCCTCCTCGCTGCTTGAGCTACTAAAGCGCATCAGGGGGAGCTCTTGCCTCTGGTAGCTCAGGGTTGCAGCTGTTGTAGTACGCCACTGCCCTCTAGTGGTGTCTTTGGTATTTGGCTGAGCAGACAGCCTGGAGAATGCAGCTGTGACATGCTGCAAGCCAGGATACCTTGCCGGTGCAGAGGCGGTTAATACCTCCGGCTAAAGGGGTTCTGGTAGGCAACTTGAGGGTGTCTGGGGCTGCTTCCACGGCAAAACATATGGTTGCACCCTGATGTCGCGGCTGGTTCCGATGCCTCCTGGTGATGCGCGGGGGCCTCCGCGATAGGTGACGTCAGCAGGGCCGTCTCCGGAGCTGTAGTCCGCTCGGCAGGTATCGCAGCTTGCTTCTGGTCCGGGACGTCAGTCACTGGGGCAGTCGGTCAGATGGTTGGCGCAGTGATCTCCTCCTGTGTCTTGAGAGGGGAGACATCTGCTTCCGCGGGAGCAGGCTGGAGTGCGGTGACCATCTTGGCTTGTTGTTGGGAGGTATCCCCTGCCTCCGGACTTGCAGACTGGATGGCCGCCGCTGTAGTGGCAGTGCTGCGTATCATTGGAGACACACGTTTCTCGCCAGGGGGTTCCTCTTTAAAAGGGTCATCATCCCCGAAGACGAGCTCGTCGCACTTGGGTTGCGGCAATCTCGACGCCATCTTCATTGGCTCCCCTGTAACAATCAGTGCAGGACATGAGGGTGGAACCCAGAGGGAGGAGTCTGCACTCCCTTGGCTCTCATTACTAATTTCTTGGTGGGCAGGCTTTATAGTTCCCGCTTTTAGGGGGGCATAGTCATCATTTTTGTGCTCTTGAAAGCCATGAAGACACTAAGCCATGAGGGAAAAATGGCTGATTAACCCTTGTAGTGCTGAAGAGCACAATGCAGCGTTTTCTTGTCCCGCAATGAAAGTAATAAAGTCCATTTTCAGGGTTTTTGGCACAATTCTCAGATCTTGCAGTACTGTAAAACATGCAATTCGATCCAGTTAAGCATACAATTGTATCCAGTTATGTTGGCACACAATTCAGTTCTGTTGGCACACAGCTCGATCCTGTTCGTGACGCCACTTAAATGTAAAGAGCCGGACCGTGGGGGCAGTTGCACGGACGCCAAATTATGCAGTGGGTCAGGAAATGTACATAATAGTCTATGGTTTGTTCGTGACGCCAATTGCAGCGTGTGCAGGGTACTGTCGCAGGGCCCTTTAAGGTGTTGTAACTCACGTACTAGGTTAGGAATGCCAGAGTCGGGTAATGTCGCTGTGTGATAGTGACAATAGTGTCAACTGCAAAAAAGAAGAAATGGCTCCGGCAGCATTCCGCAACATCCAATATTCTTTTATTTCGACCTCAAGACACAATACAGCAACGTTTCGACTGAAGAACAGTCTTTGTCAAGCCTAATGACATCAATAAACCTAGGCATATATATATCCCCCACATAAAATGCACGCCCCTTTAGATCATCAATCCAAATCAGTGTATAATAGAATGCATATGTCTACAAATTACCTTACACCTGATTGTAAGCCCGACAAAGACGTGTTGTTCAAGTCGGCGTTCACACATGTATAGTGCGCAGCCGCGCATCAATACATTTGCGTAACCGGATGTGTCAATCGTCTCCATGGTGACCCACGGCGCTCGTACCTTGGGCCAATCAGCTATCGCGAACAGCCGCTGACATCACTAATGGTGCGTCCACACCACTGACTTCATCCGAATGCGCACGTCTGTGCGTCACCTATATGAATCACGTGGTTACCCTCGTCCGGTATCAATACAGCGCAAGCGTCGGTGGCATGGTAACGATGACGCGTCCGTAGGAACAACTTCCTATACTAATAGGTGATCAAATTTACATCCTTATAAAGCAAATATACATGGGACACTTCCGATCAATCATAATGTGAGATACACGTCCCCAGCATGATCATGTAATCTGCAAAAAATATCGCAGTTCATCACATATAACAACACATATAACAATGGTGGAGGAGGTGTATACCACACCATGTCTGGTGAACATCAATCTTATACATCATAGATGTAGATAGTATCTCATGTGGAATAATGCTGCAACAAGTAAAGACAAGTTTGAACTTTATTCCAAGTCTGGATCTCAATTATTGCTGCAAATCCCTCAATAGGAGTAATTGAGGGATTTGCAGCAATAATTGAGATCCAGACTTGGAATAAAGTTCAAACTTGTCTTTACTTGTTGCAGCATTATTCCACATGAGATACAGCATTGGTCTGTAGTCCCAGCAGGTATTGGCAATGTGTGGCAGGCTCTTTGCAGGATAAGTCGTCTGCTTGTGGCTCTGTAATGTGGCAGGAATTAATATCTTCTGCGCTTAGTATCTTCTGCTCTATAGGGACTGACTAGATGAGGAGGAATTTGGCTTCTCCTGGTCTCTGGACGGTACTCACAGTTGTGCTCACAGGGTATGCTTCTTCCTGGAATACTGGAGGTGGCTGCTTGCTTTTACCAGCTGAGGCTGCAAGATTCAGGCTGGGAATGATGATCAATTGTCTCATCCGAGACAAGTCCTGGCTTGGATCCCTAAATCTGGGAGCTCCTACATGCACAGCCTTCCCCATGCAGGGAGAGCTAGAACTGGATCTTTACAAGGAAAATATCACATTTAAAATGGTTTGATCTGCACAGTTGTGAATGACATGAGGGAAATCACATCAAATGACCGTGTTAATGCTCTTAGCAGATTGTAGCGGGGTAAAAGCGTTTAGTAACCCAACTCTGGGGTGTTACATATGTAGAGGGTGTATCTCACACGGCCTGAACCAGTGTCGGCCTGAATTAAAGATTTCTTTGCCCAAAATGGCTGTATTTCAAATTGCTGTATTTCAAATGCCTGAATCAAACCCCTGTATGTAAAGGGTGTATCTCGCACGGTCTGAAACAGTGTAGGCCTGAATTAAATATTTCTTTGCCCAAAATGGCTGTATTTCAAATGCCTGAATCAAACCCCTGTTTGCAAAGGGTGTATCTCACACGGCCTAAACCAGTGTAGGCCTGAATTAAAGATTTATTTGCCCAAAATGGCTGTATTTCAAATGCCTGAATAAAACCCCTGTATGTAGAGGGTGTATCTCACACAGTCTGAACCAGTGTAGGCCTGAATTAAATATTTCTTTGCCCAAAATGGCTGTATTTCAGATGGCTGTATTTCAAATGCCTGAATCAAACCCCTGTATGTAGAGGGTGTATCTCACACGGCCTGAACCAGTGTAGGCCTGAATTAAAGATTTCTTTGACCAAAATGGCTGTATTTCAAATGCCTGATTTAAACCCCTGTATGTAGAGGGTGTATCTCACACGGCCTGAACCAGTGTAGGCCTGAATTCAGTATTGGTGCACCAAATGGCGGTATTTCAAATGCCTGAATCAAACCCCTGTATGTAGATGGTGTATCTCACACGGCCTGAACCAGTGTAGGCCTGAATTAAAGATTTATTTGCCCAAAATGGCTGTATTTCAGATGGCTGTATTTCAAATGCCTGAATCAAACCCCTGTATGTAGAGGGTGTATTTTACACGGTCTGTACCAGTGTAGGCCTGAATTAAAGATTTCTTTGACCAAAATGGCTGTATTTCAAATGCCTGAATCAAACCCCTGTATGTAGAGGGTATATCTCACACGGCCTGAACCAGTGTAGGCCTGAATTCAATATTGGTGCACAAAATGGCGGTATTTAAAATCTCTGAATCTAACCCAAATGTTTTAAGGATGTATCTTACAATGACATCTGCATCAAAGGCTGCTAACTAAAAATTTTTTGCCCAAACAAGTGTTTGTTTAACAACTGATATTGACAGCAGTATATAAGCCTGGAATTTCACACCTGCTGATGCTGCAAGGCCTGAAAATACAGTTTTTTGACAAAAAAAAGTGTTTTTAAAACCCTAGAAAATGATGGGTGTATTTCTAGCTTAAATTGCACACTGACTAATCCAGATGTTGAAGATTGCCAAAAAAGTGTTTTTTTGATAACAGAATATGAAAGCTGCATATATATTAACCATCTCCCGTCACACTAACGCCGAAAGGCGTGATTGCAGCGGCTCTCCCAGGTCACACTAACGCTGAAAGGCGTCATCTCGTAAGACCCGAGATTTCCTGTGAACGCGCGCTCACAGGATCGCACAGTTCAGAAGTTCATCTACAGCCTGCCGGGCGCCATCATTGGCTGGCAGGCTTTAGATTTTTAAATGATCCAATCAAAGAGGTATGTCAGACGCTATTTACAAAATAGCGTCTGATATACCTGCTACCTGGTCCTCTGGTGGTCCCTTTTGCTTGGATCGACCACCAGAGGACATAGGCAGCTCTGTAAGTAGCACCAATCACCACACATATACAACACCCCCCCTGTCACTTATTAACCCCTGATCACCGATATTAGACTCCCTGATCACCCCCCTGTCACCCCCTGTCATTGATCACCCCCCTGTAAGGGTCCCTCATCACCGCCAGGTAGTTAGCTACTTGCTAGGTAATTAGCGCCCAGCCCACCGCACCGCAGTCACTGATTAGTCGCTGATTAGCGTCATCGCTGTCGCTAATCAGCACTAGTACTATATAGTATCTGTAAGTGATCAAGACTGATAGCAATCAGATCTATATAAGTACATTAGGGTTACCTTAGGCTCTACAAAAAACGTAGTGTTCGCCCGATCAGGCCTGATCTTGTGCGCACACTTGCGTTCAGTCCGCCCCACCGCAGTGACAGAATGTAATTTTTTCTGATCACTGCAAAAACACCGTAAAATCGCTGCGCCGCTATAAAGATCACTTTTGAGCTTTTTGGATCTTTATTAGCGATCGCAGCTTTACTTCGCAAGCACTCATTTTTACTAGGTAGGTTTGCTCTTTTTCCTGGGTAGTCTCAGAGGAATACCCCCTAAATTTAGTGAGCCCAAAATGTCAAACAAGCGGTATTCCGCTGAAGAGGCCTACAGGATTCTGGCCCTGATGGATGAAAGCGATGGGGACGCCTCACCCGCTGAATCCAGTGGTTCAGAATATGAACCTGTAGACAGCAGTGGCACTCTAACCGCTAGCGAAAATGACGAGGTTGAGGTCCCTGCTACGGTCAGGCGTACCCGATCCCATGTCAGAGTTCTGCATACCCCGCATGATGATCCTCATTTGCAGCAGAGTGGTGCTAGCGCTGATCTTTTTTATGGTGCGGCATACACCAGCAGCGCAGCACATCCTGGACCTTCTATCAGCACTGCCGTATTCCCTGGTGAAGTGGCGAGCACCAGAAGGGCAGTTCAAGCTGGTACGGTGGCACGTGCAGTAACTCCCCTGCCGCAGCCACCACGTTCACAGGTCAGTAGAGCCCTTAGTCTCCCAGAGGTGCTGGCAAATCCTAATTGGCACTCCCCTGCTTCTGCCGCACCCGTATTGCCCTTTTTCACCGCCCAGTCCGGAGTTCACGTGGAGACAGCTCATTTAGGATCAGCCCTACGCCACAGACTATATAACCGCCAATCCGGAAAGCTACTATGCCCAGCCTTACTGGTGGAAACCAATCACAGTTTCCGAATTTAAATTTTTTTTGGGCCTTATCCTCAGCATGGGTCTAACAAAAAAAAATGTATTGCGGTCCTATTGGTCTAAAGACCCAATACATTACATGCCCATGTTCTCTGCTGCAATGTCCAGGGCACGTTTTGAGGTCATCATGTGCTTTATGCATTTCGCTGACAATAAAACCTGTCATCCAAGAGGCCACCCTGCTTATGACCGGCTCCACAAAATTCGGCCCCTCATAGACCATTTGTCATCCAGATTTGCAGATGCGTATACCCCCAATCAGAACATCTGCATAGACGAGCCCCTAGTACATTTTACTGGGCGCCTTGGCATCAAACAGTACAGCCCCAGCAAGCGCGCCCGGTATGTGGTCAAACTGTATAAGCTCTGTGAAAGGGCCACAGGCTATACATATCGTTTTAGGGTCTATGAGGGAAAAGACTCAAAACTGGAGCAGGTCGGATGTCCTGACTACCTGGGGAGCAGTGGCAAGATTGTCTGGGACTTGGTGTCACCCTTACTCCACAAGGGGTACCACTTATACGTGGACAATTTTTACTCAAGCGTGGCCCTCTTTTGGCACTTACATCTAGTCGGAATTCAATGCTGTGGCACCGCGCGACCTAGTCGCCGGGGCTTCCCCCAACGGCTCGTTAGTACCCAACTTGCACGGGGGGAGAGGGCTGCCTGGTGTGACCAAGAACTGCTCGCGGTGAAGTGGAGGGACAAGAGGGACGTTTACCTTCTGTCCACCATTCACGCAGACACGACAGTGCAAATTGAAAGGGCAACTGGAGTCAATGTGAAACCCCTCTCTGTCCATGACTATAACCTTCACATGGGAGGGGTGGACTTCAATGACCAGATGTTGGCTCCCTATTTAGTGTCCCACTGCACCAGACGCTGGTATAAGAAGGTGTCTGTATATTTAATTCAATTGGCTGTCTATAATAGTTTTGTTCTCTACAGTAAGGCTGGGAGAACAGGATCCTTCCTAAAATTCCAGGAAGAGATCATTTCGGAAATCCTGTATCCAGAAGGGTCCGTGCCCCAAGTCCCTGATGTAGTGAGCCGGCTACATGGCAGACACTTCTCCAGTGTCTATCCTGGTACCCCAACTCAACGTTCCCCAAGAAAAAGATGTTGTGTCTGTAGCAGGGGTGGAATAAGGCGTGACACCACCTTTTTATGTCCTGACTGTCCTGATCAGCCTGCCCTATGCATAGGGGAGTGTTTCCGCAAGTACCACACACAGGTACACTATTAGTGTAGGGATTGCGTGACACAGGACAGGCACACAGGGGTCTTAGGGCCCTTTTACACAGAGCTGCCACAAACCTCTCCTTTCACCTAGGACAAAGTGCATAATGTACTTCGCCACATCTCTGGGTGATTTGCGCTTTGCACATTGTCCCATGGGGAAGGAGAGGTTTATCCTCTAAAGGTAAAAAAAAAAAAATCACAGGTAAGCAAAAAAATTAATGTTCTGTTTCAAAAGTTCAATAAATTTATAAAAGTTAATGTTCTGTTCAAATGTTATATAAAGTTAATGTTAATAAATTTATTGTGTTGCGGCCTGGTGTTTTTTTTTTGTTTTTTTTTACCTTCCAGGTGGACCAAGCGATCAACCAGCTGCAGCACTGATGTGCATTCTGCCAGAAGCATTGCGCTGCTGTCAGATTAGACGAGATTTCTCCTCTGCAGTAAAAAATACGTTTGCCGAGGCTTATGAGCTGAGGGGCAGTGTTCATATGCTTTGGCAAACACTTTGTATAAAAATAAAAAAAATAAAAATTTCCGGCAATGATTTATTCATCCACATCGATTGATGTGAATGGAGAAATCGGGTTTGCCAGGGTATACGAGCTGAGTGAGTTTGGATGTTGCGCGGAGCTCCTATGTCCTGGAAGACGCCTTTCCCCTCCTTTTTTTTTTTTGCACATTTTGAGAAAAAAATAAAAAATCTATTTCCGCTAACTTGTGCCAAAAAAAAAAATCTTCTATGAACTCGCCATGCCCCTCACGGAATACCTTGGGGTGTCTTCTTTCCAAAATGGGGTCACTTGTGGGGTATTTAAACTGCCCTGGCATTTTAGGGGCCCTAAAGCGTGAGAAGAAGTCTGGAATCCAAATGTCGAAAAATGCCCTCCTAAAAGGTACTCATTGGAATTTGGGCCTCTTTGCGCACCACCTAGGCTGCAAAAAAGTGTCACACATGTGGTATCACCGTACTCAGGAGAAGAAGGGCAATGTGTTTTGGGGTGTCTTTTTACATATACCCATGCTGGGTGAGAGAAATATCTCTGTAAATTGACAACTTTGTATAAAAAAATGGGAAAAGTTGTCATTTACAGAGATATTTCTCTCACCCAGCATGGGAATATGTAAAAATACACCCCAAAACACATTGCCCTACTTCTTCTGAGTACGGCGATACCACATGTGTGACACTTTTTTGCAGCCTAGGTGCGCAAAGGGGCCCAAATTCCAATGAGTACTTTTAGGATTTCACAGGGTATTTTTTACGCATTTGGATTCCAAACTACTTCTCACGCTTTAGGCCCCCTAAAATTCCAGGGCAGTATAAATACCCCACAAGTGACCCCATTTTGGAAATAAGACACCCCAAGGTATTTTGTGAGGGGAATGGCGAGTTCATGTAAAATTTTATTCTTTGTCACAAGTTAGTGGAATATGAGACTTTGTAAGAAAAAATAAAATAAAATCATTTTCCGCTAACTTGTGCCAAAAAAATATATATTATAGGAAGCAAGAAGTAGGGGGGAATCATGTTTTCAGATGTAAAAAAATTACGAATATTCGATATAGCGAATATATAGCACTATATTCGAAATATTTGGAAATTCTCGAAGTTGCAATATTCGAGATAAATATTTGTAATTCAAATATTCGTGCTCAACACTATCTATTAATTATTTTTTTCTTATTAGAGTAATCGATTAATCGTAAAAATTATCGGTTGAATATTCTATTACTAAAATAATCGTTTGCTACAGCCCTAAGACTCACAAACTATATTTAATGTGTATTTACTTATTGATAAGAAAGTTCAAATACTTATTCTACAGTTCCGTGAAGAGTTATAAAGGGCACTTTTCAATTTCGTGAAATAACTGAAATCTACACTGCCACATGTAAGTCATAAGATATAATATAACTTGTATCAAAAAAATTTTTTTCATTATCATTTAATCTTGTACATTTCTTAGAATTCTGGATTGGAAAAACGTTAATGTTGTCCATGCCAGCCAATTATTTTCTCTCATTTGTGAACCTGAAGTATAGCTAAAAAGCATTTTCCTTTGTGCTGGCTTTCATAAATGTTTCCCCACTGTGATTTTAATTAAAAATAGGCTTTATCCAAAAAATGACTTCTTGCAATCTCCTGCACATTTCAGAATTCAGAAACAGTTATTATAATTAACCAAATAATATATTGCTAGTTTAAAGGGAACCTGTCACCTCCAAAAACCATCCCAAGCTGCCAGCAGTACCTGAGAGTAGCCGCCAGTGTGTTTCTAATAATCATTTTCGTTCAGCAGTCAGATGTGGTAAAACCTCTGAATACGTTCTTTTATTCCCTGCCCACGCTATTTTCTAGTCATGATTGAAGACAAGGGGGCAGCGGCCTCCTTGCTTTAAGTCAAGGTAACCATGCCCCCTTCCCTGCCCCTTCACTGTGACTGACAGCACATATGCAGAGAGTTCGGCAAAGCCAGCCAAAATGCCGGCTGTCAGTCACAGCAAAGGGGCAGGGAAGGGGGCGTGGTTACCTTGACTTGAAGCAAGGAGGCCGCTATCCCCTTGACTTCAAGCATGACTAGAAAATAGGGCGGGCAGGGAATAAAAGAACGTTTTTTAACTGTTTAGGCGCTGAAGATGACTGTCAACATTGTAGCTTTTGTCGCCCAAACATTTTAGTCCTCTCTGTAAACCAAGAAAATGACAAAAAAATTTAAGTTTACTTCAACTACTCGACAAATTGAACAAGAAATAAGAATATCAAATATTAGCAATAGATTGTGGCTTGTAACTGTGACATCCTGTTCACATCATAGCTTTTTCATTTCTTGGTTACTAGTTAGCCCAAGTACTCATGAACAGGGTACAACTAAAGTACCAGCGGGTCCTCCAGTGTTCTCAGGGTCCAATAAAGTAATTATCCCTAAAGGTCTTGTTAAAAATAACTGATATGGAAGCAAATGTGCATATGCTGTGCCAATAAACCGATTTGTCTTGAGGCTTCTCATAAGGGTGTTATCTAGGTGGCCACCATGAGTTTTACCCTTTAATCACTATGCAGAGGTCTGGACTCTGATGCAGAGAAGTCACTAGAGATGGCCTTGCGGTTCACCCGGCGGTCTTTTTGCAGCGAACTTTGCTTGTTCGCGATTCGCCGAACATGAGAACATATGGCGATGTCCGCCGGTGCCATATTCTTTTGCATTGCGCCGAACTTTGACCCATGACACATCCATCAGGTGGGACAGGACAGCAAATTCCCAGGTGAGAGAGATCAAGGGGGTAAAATTGCAGATGAGACTCACCTAAAATAGACCGGGAGTATATTTTAGGTGAGTCTCATCTGCAATTGTACCCCCTTGATCTCTCTCACCTGGATGTTTACTTACACCTTAGGTTTATATCCAGCGTGGCTTGCTGTTTCTTTTGTTTCTAATTCACAGCCTTTTGTTCCACATACTTTACTTCATGTCTGTGTTTGGTCCTTTGCAGTTGATTTGTGACTCACCATTTATCATGTACTGTATACATATGTGATCTGAGGGTAGGTTATTATACCATATACATCCCACTGATCCCATACATCTACGTATTTCTGACCGGTGTGTTCCCCCCAGGGTGGCACCGTTCTTTTCCTTCCCTGTTCTTTTTTGTTCCTTGTCCTCTGGCATCACATGTATGTAATTGTAATTTTAATTGTGTTCTGCTACATTATAATAAAATTCTATATTTACATTATTTACAATTTTCACCTTGGGCTCCCTTCTCTTTGTTGTTCTGACATTAGTAACATAGTACATAAGGCCGAAAAAAGACATTTGTCCATCCAGTTCGGCCTGTCATCCTGCAAGTTGATCCAGAGGAAGGCAAAAAAAAAACTCCAATCAGGCAATCAGAATAACTCCCTGGATCAACGACCCCTCTCTAGTAGCCATAGCCCCTGTAATATTATTACGCTCCAGAAATACATCCAGGCCCCTCTTGAATTCCTTTATTGTACTCACCATCACCACCTCCTCAGGCAGAGAGTTCCATAGTCTCACTGCTCTTACCGTAAAGAATCCTCTTCTATGTTTGTGTACAAACCTTCTTTCCTCCAGACGCAGAGGATGTCCCCTCGTCACAGTCCTGGGGATGGGAGAGATCTCTGTACTGACCCCTGATATATTTATACATAGTAATTAGATCTCCCCTGAGTCGTCTTTTTTCTAAAGTGAATAACCCTAATTTTGATAATCTTTCTGGGTACTGTAGTTGCCACATTCCAGTTATTACTTTAGTTGCCCTCCTCTGGACCCTCTCCAGCTCTGCCATGTCTACCTTGTTTACAGGAGCCCAGAACTGTACACATTACTCCCTGTGTGGTCTGACTAGCGATTAGTAAATTGGTAGGACTATGTTCTTATCACAGGCATCTATGCCCCTTTTGATGCAACCCATTATCTTATTGGCCTTGGCAGCAGCTGCCTGACACTGTTTTTTGCAGATTAGTTTGCAGTTTATTAAAATTCCTAGATCCTTTTCTATGTCAGTGTTACCGAGTGTTTTACCATTTAGTATGTACGGATGACTTGCATTAATCCTTCCCATGTGCATAACTTTACATTTGTCAGTGTTAAACCTCATCTGCCACTTATCTGCCCAAGCCTCCAATCTATCCAGATCCCTCTGTAGTAGAATACTATCCATTTTCCAGCCACACAGTATATACCACACACACACACATACACTAGGGTGCCGGGACAGTCTGTTTTTCAGGCTCCTGGTCCTCTGTCTGGCGCAAGGCCAGGACGGCCGGCCGGAAGTTCTCTTTTTTTTGTGGTTACATGGGTGTTAGCAGTTGGCATGGGTCAGGATGGCTTTACGTATCCCCATGACTAGGAGAAGGGCCTGGCAGCATGTCCGGAGCGCACAGTGCGCTGTATGACGTGACATCACAACATCATCAGCGCTACTGCGTGCGTGGCACATCCGACGTGTACTTTTAGTTCAGACGGGAGAGGCTGTGGAGCGCGGGTGCCACTCTGATCAATGCTCACTGGCACTGCCTGCCACCTATAATTCCATGCTGGTCAGCCCACTAGGCACAAGGTTAGCACAGATCCCACTGACCCAGGGACTATATATCCGAGTATAAATTATATATGGACTAAGCTGGAATAACTTGGGCATCATTTGTATATCATTATAAATGTACAGCTGGTATAAATTATAATTATTTAATTAGATCATGCTGTTATAACCTGGGTATCTCCTGTGTATAATCCTATATGTACAGCTGGTATACGTTATACATCTTCTTATATATAGTAATATGGACCATGCTGGTATAACCTGGGCATCTACTATGTTGTATTTAACTATTGTGTGCCAGTGTCCCCGGTATGCTGTCCTCATTTTTGGGGCTCTGCAAATGGCCACCCTAACACACACTCACACACACACACACACACACACACACACACACACACACACAGAGTCTATGGATTTGAGTTTGTGTCCTGTTGGTCAGGACTCAGGAGAATCTTTCTTTTTCTGACCGCCAGTATTTGCCGGTTCATTAAGCGTTACCCAGGGTGCACCACGGGGAGGCTGTACATCCTATACCATACCGTCACTTCACTAGACAGGTACATCTCTGCTCAGCTGGCCAATATCCGATTGCTCAGACCCCACACACATACAATTGCAATACAATCAGATCTTTTAACGGTAACCTAAAATAAAATATTTCCCCTTCAAAGACTTAAAAACTTTTAGCTGTGTTGTTGATGACATTATTTTAAATACTTTTAGTTTAAAAATTTGGGATTATATGCTTGCATCTTTAGCCTGCAGTGCATGTTGGAGCGGGGCTATGACCGGACCCAGGTCCAATACAGAAGCAGCTAAAGAGGGTGTTTAAGGGGAAGCAAACTTTGATGGCGATCATCAAACATTGGTTGGATCTAAAGAGGAGGCACATCGGGTGGATCAGTGAGATCCGTGACAGGAAATGCCCAGGTACAATGCTTACATTACTTTTGTATCTCTCGCCAACACTCTGTAATGTACATATACAGTTATGCAAATAAGTATTTCATCCCATTACAAACGATTACTTAGTACCTGGTGTGACACGTACCAAATCAGCCGGTTGCATCATACATCTCGACCTCGCTGTGAGTGTATATATGTATTTATACACACATGGAGGTACAGATGTATGATGTAACCGGCTGATTTTGTAATTTTTACACACACATAAATCAATATACGTATGTGTGTGTAAATTGTGAGGCAGTGACAGACCTCACACAGGTTAGAGGCAAGGAAGGGGTGGATAGCACGGTCCACACCCCTATTCCACCAGAGGTCAGACCAGCTGGAGGTACTCAGGCTGGGATAAAAGCACCTCCCAGTGTGTCAGTCTGGGGGAAGTGTTGTCTTGGGTCAGAGACTGTGACAGACGCCATGAGACTGGGTGGTAGGAGTTGGGGGATGCAGCGACGCTTGGGAGGGTCGCAGGGCCATAGTCAGGTTGTCTACTGAGCCTTAATACCCTAGAAGAGACATTGAACTTGAGACCGTGTGTGTATGGTGCTCTGTACAGCCAGGAGGCTGTGGGGCATTGGCTGGGAAAGCCGCATCGGTTCACAGGGTGTGAACTGTACCTAATTGGTGAGTCAGGGACGTTAATGTATTAGTTAGAGTCTGGACAGGCGATTATTTACTGTTTTGTTGTTCCGCTTTTGCTGGTGTGCCACAATAAATTCACTGTTTGGACCATAAACCTGGTGTCCTGAAGACATATCTGTGAGGATTATCCCTTGAAAGAAAGCTACCCCTCACAATATATACATAAACTGCAATCATCATTCTGTTTTCCAGTAAAAGGCCCCGTCAATCATTACATTACATACATCCCCCGCTTAATTTGGATTTTTATATGAGTTCTGAGTTGTTTGTTTAAATTCTGAACATTGTGTGATTACAGGTGTTCCCGTTCCCTCCGTCCGCCGCAGGCCTTCCACAGAGGATCTGGAGGTAGCGGTGGTGTCCGTGGAGAAGGAGGGAGAGCAGGTGGGATCCTCCCATCAGCAGGATGCGCCACCCCCACCTGATGTGGGCAAAGTGGTTGAGGTGGACGCTGAAGAAGCCGGACCGTCCCAGGACCTGGTTTCCCCAACCCCAAGTCCTGATGAGTGGGAGGAGGATGCCACCAGCCCCTGCCAGGAGGGTAAATATATGCACACAGCAATATAATTCTGTATCCATAACATGTATATTGAATATTTCAAGGTGTGTAGTGAGCATTTTGACCGATCAGGCATTTCCCAGAACGCTGTGAAAATGAAAAATTACCAGGAAAAACAAAATTTTGCACTTTCGCAAGGGGTAACAGGTAGTGATGAGCGAGCACCAAAGTGTTTGTGTGTTCGGTCTGAACACATCGCGATATTTGTGCGCTCGGCCGAGCACCCGAGTATAATGGAAGTCAATGGGAGGCGACCAGGCACCCCCTGCTTGGATGAGGGGAGGGTGCCTGGTTCATAGGAAAAGGTCTGAAAGTGATGGAAACACCTCTGAAATCGATCAGGAACAGCAGGGGGACCATGTCTGGATGCATCTTGGACACCAATGTCGCTACTGGGAACCATGTTGTCCGAGTTGTATGCCACTTTTACAGACTGACAAAAAAACGCCCAAAACCCCGTCCCCACAAAAAAAATCCTTTTTAGGGGAAAAATTGTTAGGAAACATTCTTTCCTATAGATTCAATTATGCATACAGTGTAAGTGCTGCCAAAAATTACAAGGAAAAAGAGATACAGCCTCTATATCACATAAAGGAGGGCCTCATTCACATGGTGCTACAATTGTTCACGTAGTGGGACTCCTACACTGTTCTGTTCATGGGAAGCAGTCTGAGCCCCAAGTCATGCAGCAGTCTCTTCTGCTTTTTGATGACTCTGCTAGCAGGGTTTCCCAGGGCCATCCACCTAGCCCTGCCCCAGAAGTGGAAGAGATTTAGTGCATCGATGCCCAACCACTTATGTTTCAAGATGAGTACATGGGAGGACCACCGCAACACGTCTCAGATAATGACGAAACACAGGTGCATCTGCAGTGTGCAGACCTGCAAGAAGGGCAGGGGTGAAGACTGGGTGGAAGATGATGTGGAGGACGATGAGGTCTCGACCCCACATGGAATCAAGGTCATGCGAGTTAACTGTGTAGTTCGGAGGAAGAGGCAGTGGTCGCACAGAGCCACCAGCACAGCAGAAGAGGGCAGGGTGTAAAAGCGGAGCGACCGTCCCCTAGACAGTACGCCTGTTACTGCCCACCGCAGCAACGGACCGAGCACACCAAAGCCAGCTCCCAGGAGTTCCCTGGCGTGGCAGTTCTTCAGACAATGTGCTGATGACAAGACACAAGTGGTTTGCAGGACACAAGTGGAGGCATAAACGTTCTCAACCTGAGCACAACCTGCATGACCAGGCATCTAAGTGCAAAGCACGAGCTGCAGTGGAGTAAACACCTCAAAAACCAAGAAAGGTCTCTGGCTTCTCTTGCTTCCTCTCCTGCTGCAGTCTCGGCCTCTTCATTCACCTCTGGAGTGACAGTGCCACTTGCCACCCCGGAAACAGAGGATCTGCCAGCAACACCACCACCTGGGTCACCAAGCATCTCCACAATGTCCCAAGGAAGCGTTCAGCTCTCCATCTCCCAAACACTGGAGAGAAAGAGGAAGTACCCCCCTACCCACCCGCGATTCCTGGCCCTGAATGCCAGCATTTCAAAATTACTGTCCTTTGAAATGCTGTCATTCCATCTGGTGGGGACAGTGAGTCTTAAAAGCCTTATGGTGGTGGCTGTCCCACAGTACGTTGTGCCCAGCTGCCACTACTTTTCCAGGCGTGCCGTCCCTTCCCTACACAACCAAGTGGGGGACAAAATCAGGTATGCACTGCGCAACGCCATCTGTGGCAAGGTCCACCTAACTACAGATACGTGTACCAGTAAACACGGTCAGGGACGTTATATCTCCGTAACAGCACACTGGGAAAAATGCAGTGGCGGCTGGGCCTGAGGCGGATAGCAGTTTGGCGCATGTCCTTCCACCACCGAGAATTACAGGGCGCTTCAGTTTGCCTCCTGTTGCTTCCTCCTCCTACTCCGCATCCTCATCCTCTAACGCCTCCTCATCCGGTCAGCGTAACACCTTCACCACCAACTTCAGCACAGCCAGGGGTAAACAAAGGCAGCCAGTTTTAAAACTTATCTGTTTGGGGGACAAACCCCACACCGCGCAGGAGCTGTGGATGTGCCTTGAACAACAGACCAATGAGTGGTTTGTGCCAGTGAGCCTCAAGCCCGGCCTGGTGGTGTGCGATAATGGGCGAAATCTCGTAGCAGCTCTGGGACTAGCCAATTTGACACACATCCCTTGCCTGGCACATGTGCTGAATTTGGTGGTGCAGAGATTCCTTAAAAATTATCCCAATATGTCAGAGCTACTGCATAAAGTGCGGGCCGTCTGTGCGCGCTTTCGGCGTTCTCACCCAGCTGCTGCTCGCCTTCCCGCTCACTGCTTCATATGCGACATGCCCACAAGGTGGAACTCCACCTTGTACATGCTGGCCAGACTGTGCCAGCAGCAGCAGGCGATAGTGGAGTTTCAGCTGCAGCATGCACGGGTCAGTCGCTCTGCGGAACAGCACCACTTCACAACCAATGACTGAGGCTCCATGCAATGTAGTGTACGGGAACTGTAATACCCGTCACTACCAAAGTGTCACTTGGTGTGCTGTCGTCCCTCCTAATTATGGGGAAATTGTTATATGTCAGTTTTATAAAATGTCATGTAATGTATGTATTTTTCTGTTACTGACACTTGCATGTACAAGCCTGCTAGGGGTGTCATTCCAGCTTCTAGTCAATAGAGGGAGCTAGGGAGCCCTAGTTTATATAAGGCCCAGACAGGGAAGTGCAAGGGAGACGGAGTCTAGTGTCTGTAATCTACAGTTGGAGATTAGACAATGTCTGAGACAAGTCCAGGCCTGAAGCCTGCTGTCCAGGAGAAGATTCCCTCCTGAATTCCCATATGCAGAAACAGGAATATGTTAGATCAAGAACCTGAGGAAGTGTCCAGAAAGCTGAGAGAGACAAAGGCAAAGATCAGGAAAGCCAGAGGTACTCAGAAAGACAGAGGAGGTACTTATAAAAGCCATAGCCAAGGATATAAAGCCAGAACTAGGTTAATGGGCCTTGGTGAAGAATTGCTGTATTCCAGGATCAGACAGAATTAGAGTGTAAGCCCCTGTGCTGCAAGTCCTGTGTTCAACACTCTGTAATTACCCTGCTATAACTGAATTGCCTGCATCGACCGAATTGCAAAATCGACTGTATGCTTAGGAACTGCATTTCCAATATTGTCTCTGCTTGCAAAACTACTAAAGTTGGAGTTCTGTTTTAAGACCACGTTTCCTCGATTTATTCCTGCATCCGCAAACGGCGTGCCACCGTTTACTTGGCACTGGCGTCACGAACTATTTCTACCTATACCTGCCCTTGCAGAGAGTCAGCTGTACCAGGTTAGTGTCCATTGCACTACATCACCCAGAAACACCTATTGCACACAACTTGAGTACGCTGCACCTCTCTTTTGGCGTCACGAACAGGATACGCACGCTTTCCAGTGCAAGAAGCGTGAACTTTGTGCCTTACACAGTTGCCCTGTGACCAAAGTGACAATTTGCCTGTTTATTGCAAGTGGACTTTGTGGACTGAAAATCATACCCAAAGTGTACCAAAAAACTCTAAAAAGCGCTGTGCAGTGTTGCGCTACACAGAGGAAGAAAATCGCCGCATTGGAGTGTGGTTTTATGGACTTTTTGCAATCCTGCTTGCTGTCAGTGAATAGACAGCGTTTATACCCAAAGATGGCTGCCGGGCTTGCTGAATTTACTGCTGCGTCACCTTCATCCCGAAAAGGCGGGAAAAATTGGCGCCTTTCTGAGGAAAAAGCGGGAAGAAGGTCAAGGGCAGGCGCCACGGCTTATCTGGATATTTGCATGTCTGCCAGCATGGACACCGCCTTCCATATACTGGAATACCTGGGGGGCGGCTCCCCAGTGCAGTGGGAGGAGCTGGCTACTCTGATTGACGCGACCCTATCGCTCTCCTCAGAAGGATCGAGCATGTTGGAAAGTGAACAGAGCGTTGTTGCAATGTCCGCACCTGAAATTGCAAAAATGTCCAGTGTTGGTGTAGAGCCACCAGCCTACGCTCCGGGACCGGAGCAACCCGCCTGCCGCCCAAGGGAGAAAGAACCCGAGCCCTACTATGGCTCGTGGAGGGACTTTTTCCAACCATCTTTCAAATGGTCCTCCCTGATGGCGGAGATCCGAGAGGCCGCTATAAAGCGGAATACAAAGACTAAAATCATCTATGAGGAACTAACCAAGACAATACATGAGAAGCATACGCACACCCAACCCCGCCTGGAAAGGAGAAAGGGAGTGGTGCTGTCATTTGACAAATCCCGTGGCTACGGGTTTATTCAGGACTATCTAACTGGCAGAGACCTCTATGTTAATCGAAGGTCTGTCAAAAGAGACTACCTCCCTTCGTACCAGCACAGCCTCTGCGAGGGAGAGGAAGTGGAGTACACCCCTGCCGAGAGCCTACGAGGCCCTTATGCGACTGCTGTGACCCGTCCCAAGCGTGCATCTGAGGATTGGGAGGCAGAAGAAGGAGAAGACTACTCTGGCTGCGAGCGGGAACCGGAACGCTCTCCAGAGCCGGCCCATCACGCCTTTCAGGAGCGGAGCTCCTTCATTGGGCCAAACGTCTTCTGGCAGCCAACCGTGTTGGAAAAATGGGTGAGCCCCTATACTTCCCCCGAGCTGCCTCGTCGGGAGAAGACAATATCGGAGCTGGAGCAGTTAAAAGGACTTAGTGCTACCTTTCAGAACATCCGGATGGGACGGAGACCAGACGCATCGCCAGAACCTGCAGAGGCCGAGTCCGCGCCATCGGTGACTGTACCTGCGCCGGCGGCGCCAGCAGAGGACAGCGACTCCGACACAGAGAGCATCGGTGAGCAGATCGTCCGGCTGGAGGAGAAGTTGCGGGAGTTACGCAAGATACACACCGCCAGGATCCGGACACCGCCAAGGAAGGATGAGGTAAGGGTGCCTGTCACCACCCGTAGACCACCTTCTGTTGCCACCGCTCCGTCAGTGCCCCAGACCGGACCCGCGATTGCCGTAAACTGCTGCGCCCAGAGCACCGGACCGCTTGCTGCGGCGGTGCCAAGCACGTTACACCCTGCAGTGATCATGCAAGGACCGGCACGGTCCACCAGAGGGTTCACCCCTAGGCCTAACGGGCCAATACCTATTAGGGGCCCCTTTACTCTACAGCTGCCCCCTGACACTGTTATGTGGGCCCATCCTCCTGTAGAGGACTACTACAGACGATACTTGCCAGCGGAGCCGGGTGGTTATGATATGCCACTGTAATCAGCCTGCTAGGCCTTTGATTTATGGTATTGCAGAAGTTTGATGTTAACCCTTCCAGGACAGGAGTCCTACGTTTCTGGTCCTTTGTTGCGGCTGCCAGTTTGTCCACGGCTCAGTGGTAGGTGTTGACCACTGAAATCACAAAGTCAGCAAGGCCACGATTGTTTCCAGGATCTCCTGCCTGCTTTTGTACCCCACACCAAGTTGTGCCTGTTCCTTTAGTTGCACCTTTTACCCTTCACCCCCTTTTCAGGTTGATCAGGGGTATTACAGCACTTGTCTTTGCTGTCCTTTTATTGTGCAACTTTATACTAAGGAACCGTGCCCGGAGACAGACTCAAAAGTACCTGAGCCTCTGAGATTCTTATTCTTTTAAAAGTATTGTGCGCAGAGATGGACTCCACCGCATGAGAGCCTCTGTGATTAATAAGAAATAACCTGGGTACGGACTCATGTTTGTTCTTTGAGCCTCCAAGAACTTTTATACCGTTTTCTACTGTTCTATCATGGACTTATTCATTGTCATGGACTATCCTGGTTATAATGTTACGCTGTGCCAGGTCAGCGCCCCAGTTCCATTCATTATCCTGAGAGAAGAGAACGACGCCCCTTGTCACCTTTGCCAATTGGACCTGATGTAAATGTAAATGCAGATGAATTACATGTATGTATGCCTGCATGTCTCTATTTTCTATTTCAGGTAGAGATTCCAGTTGGGCGACCCATGATGGAGTACGAGGTCGTACTCAGCTTAAAGCAGGGGGGTATGTAGTGTACGGGAACTGTAATACCCGTCACTACCAAAGTGTCACTTGGTGTGCTGTCGTCCCTCCTAATTATGGGGAAATTGTTATATGTCAGTTTTATAAAATGTCATGTAATGTATGTATTTTTCTGTTACTGACACTTGCATGTACAAGCCTGCTAGGGGTGTCATTCCAGCTTCTAGTCAATAGAGGGAGCTAGGGAGCCCTAGTTTATATAAGGCCCAGACAGGGAAGTGCAAGGGAGACGGAGTCTAGTGTCTGTAATCTACAGTTGGAGATTAGACAATGTCTGAGACAAGTCCAGGCCTGAAGCCTGCTGTCCAGGAGAAGATTCCCTCCTGAATTCCCATATGCAGAAACAGGAATATGTTAGATCAAGAACCTGAGGAAGTTTCCAGCAGCTGAGAGAGACAGAGGCAAAGATCAGGAAAGCCAGAGGTACTCAGAAAGACAGAGGAGGTACTTATAAAAGCCATAGCCAAGGATATAAAGCCAGAACTAGGTTAATGGGCCTTGGTGAAGAATTGCTGTATTCCAGGATCAGACAGAATTAGAGTGTAAGCCCCTGTGCTGCAAGTCCTGTGTTCAACACTCTGTAATTACCCTGCTATAACTGAATTGCCTGCATCGACCGAATTGCAAAATCGACTGTATGCTTAGGAACTGCATTTCCAATATTGTCTCTGCTTGCAAAACTACTAAAGTTGGAGTTCTGTTTTAAGACCACGTTTCCTCGATTTATTCCTGCATCCGCAAACAGCGTGCCACCGTTTACTTGGCACTGGCGTCACGAACTATTTCTACCTATACCTGCCCTTGCAGAGAGTCAGCTGTACCAGGTTAGTGTCTATTGCACTACATCACCCAGAAACACCTATTGCACACAACTTGAGTACGCTGCACAAGACCTGTGTTCCTTGTCATGTTTCGAGTACTCCACCAACATGACCATTGCCGATAACGATGTTCTCAGCGTTACTATCCCACTTCTATGCCTTCCTGAAAAAACGCTGCTGGCAATGATGGAAGAGGATGTGGCACAGGAGGAGGAAGAGGTATCATTTCATAAGGTTTCCGGCCAGTCATTTACAAGTGGCTCTGAGGGTGGTTTCCTGCACCCACAAATGCCAGGTACACAATTGTCTAGCCAGGGCACAGTTCTGGAGAATGACGAGGTGGAGGACCGTGTTCACAGCAGGTTGGCACCCAAACCAGCTCATGGGCATCACTGGTGCGTGGCTGGGGGGATACAGAGGACATAGACGATAAAACTCTCACAGAGGACAGCTTTTCGTTGCCTCTGGGCAGACTGGCACACATGAGTGATTACATGCTACAGTGTCTCCGCAACGACCACCGAGTTGCCCACATTCTAACTTGTGCTGATTACTGTGTGGCCACGCTGCTGGATCCCCATTACAAGGACAACGTATCGTCCTTAATTCCCTCACTGGAGTGTGATCGTAAGATGCGCGAGTACAAGCGCACGCTGGTAGACGTGCTGCTGGTGGCATTCCCACCTGACAGTGGGGGCACAGTGGAAGCACAAGGCCAAGGCAGAGGAGGAGTAAGAGGTCGCCAATGCAGCGGGGGCACCACCAGCACCTCAGAAGACAGGGTTAGCATGGCCGAAATGTGAATAAGCTTTGTCAGCACGCCACAACTAGCACCACCAGCTGATATGGAACGTCTTAGCAGGAGGCACCATTTCAGCAACATGGTGGAGCAGTATGTATGCACACACCTACACATACTGAATGACAGGTCTGCCCCCTTCAACTTCTGGATCTCCAAATTGGGCACATGGCTTGAGCTTGCCCTTTACGCCTTGGAGGTGCTGGCCTGCCCTGCAGCCAGTGTATTGTCTGAATGTGTGTTTAGCACGGCAGGGGGCGTTATCACAGCCGCCTGTCCACAGCCAATGTGGAGAAGCTCACATTCATTAAAATGAACCAGGCATGGATCCCACAGGATTTGTCCGTACCTTGTGCAGAATAGACATGTATACCGGCCTTAACCAGCCATTGTTATACTACAGCGCAATTGCTCATTGTTGTATTTTGAATATTTCACGCTTTTGGAGTGTACCCTAATTTAAAAAATATATAAATTTAAACCAAATACCAGTGTTGGCTACCTCGTCCTCCTCCACCGCTGCTTCCACCTACACCGCTACGTCCACCGTCTACTCAAACTCCTGCTCCATATGGACCTCGACCTCATAAATCAAGTAAAAAATTTTTAATTTGTACGTATTTTATTTTATGTAATTTCACTAATTTGTCTGTTACATTTTGTGGTGAAATTCACAAATCTTTGGGTGTGATATACCACTGCTATACCTAGTAGACAGGTAAAAAAAATCACTAATTTGTCTGTTACATATTCGGGAGAAATTCACCAATTTTTGGGTGCGATATTCCCCTGCTCTACCTAGTAGACAGGTAACATTTCACTAATTTGTCTGTTACATTGTCAGGTGACATTTTACCAATTTTGCCATATACAAACCCCTGCTCTGCATAGGTGACGGGAAATTAATTTACAAAAATTTTTCTTTAATTGATGCGCGCCCCCTCCTTTCATTCAATGCTTAAACTTTAACAACTTGTCCCACATTTGCGCTTCAATAATTTGTCCCACTTTTCCGCTCGATCATATTTAATAAAAAAATAATTACCTCCCTTGGATGTGGTACTTTTTCATGCTCCCTCTCCGGCGTGGAACCCTGATTTGCCGATAACCGTGATCAACATGGTAGGCTCAGAAAAGAAAATCGAAAGTTGATAGACAAGATATCCAAATGGACCGTGAACGTCACGGTGACGTGCGATCAGGCAGAAGTTATCTAGAGTCAACAAAGCGGCAGCAGGGCCTCTCCTGTCTAACGTTTCCAAATCCTGAATACCGCAATGACATTCCTTATAATTTTTTATTAATCCTTCCATTAACAGGGCATCTTAAGAGTCCTGTATTGTTATTTATCATCACTATCTCCCCAAGTCAGGAGTGTATAATTGCCGCGCGCCCCCTCCTTTCCTTCGATTCTTCCGTTTTAATAACTTCTCCCACATTTCCGCTCGATCAAAATTAAATTACATCCATTGATCTCCCTTGGATGTGCTATCCCTTTCTCACACTCCCTCTCCGGTGTATAAACCCTGATTCGCCGCTAACCGTGATTAACATCGAAGATCGCAGAAAAGAACATCGAAAGTTGATAGAGCAGATATCAAATTGGATCGTGAACATCACGGGGACGTGCAACATGGTGGGGCAGTATGTGTACACACACCTACACGAACTGACTGATGTGTCTGCCGGCTGCAACTTCTGGGTCTCCAAATTGGGCACATGGCCTGAGCTTGCCCTTTACGCCTTGGAGGTGCTGGCCTACCCGGCAGCCAGTGTATTGTCAGAACGTTTGTTTAGCATGGCTGCAATCATGGATCTGTATCTTTGCGTATTACTCCACATTATCATATTTTTTATATGGCCGGAAATAAAGTACAGTTCCACATCTGGGACTGATAGTCCGCACTCCCTCTCATGGACACACAATATTTGTGCTTTTATTCTTGGTTTTTTCCCTCGACATATCAAGTCCATTAAGAGGCTAGTTATTATTTTGAATATTTTTTGGGGGATTGTTATCGATGAATTCCACAGCACATAATTAAGAGATGGTAGCAAGCACATTTTCACCAAGGAGATATGACCTGCCATCGAGACATGTAATCTTTTCCATACATCAATTTTTTTTCCTAATTTCCTATTTTAGGGATCAAATTTAAATGGACATAGTCCTTAGGGTTTGGGGTTATTTGTATACCCAGATATTTCACTGGTTCATTGATCTTCTTAATTTCCAGTGCTCCCGGGATGAAATTGTTCAGAGGATCAATCGGGACATAGGCCGATTTAGACCAATTTATCTTAAGTCCAGAATAATTGCTGTATTGGTCAAAAACTAGAAAAATCTTGACCAATGATCTATGTGAACCCACAAACAGCATAACATCATCCACATGCAAAGCAATTTTTTCCTCATGCCTGAACCCATCAATTTCTTCATCTTGCCTAATCATGTTGGCTAACGGCTCCATAGCTACTGCAAAAAGCAAGAGGGAAAGGGGGAAAGGGGGCATCCCTGTCTAACCCCCCTACGAATATGTATATTGTCAGAATATTCCCCATTTACTATCACCTTTGCTGAAATTTCAGTATATAACAGGTTTATCCATGATATAAAATTCTCACCAAGTCCCATCCTATTCAATGTTGCAATCAGAAAAGGCCATTCTATAGTATCGAACACCTTTGAGGCATCTATGGTTACAATCAATAGTTCACCACAATTTTCGGGTTCAAGCTGGGTGTTCACAAAATAGCGCATGACGTTATCAGTTGTAGTCTTACCTGACTTAAATCCCGCCTGATCCTCATGAACAAGCCCCGAGATCACACTTCTAAGTCTAGTTGCCAGAATCTTAGCCAGTATTTTATTATCTGTATTTATTGACGAAATGGGACGATATGAGTCCACAAAAATTGGGTCTTTTCCCGGTTTTAATATCAATGTAATTAGAGCTTCTCTCAATAAATCTGGCAGTTTCCCTGCCCTTCTCGAATCGTCCCACATTGTCAACAACCTCGGAGTTAGCATTTCTTTAGATTAAACATAAAGTTCAAACGGGATACCATCTATTCCTGGGGTCTTATTTTTTGTGATTCCAGATAGTATTTTATCCAATTCCAGGGCATTCAAGGGGGCTTCCAACATTTTATTTTGATCTATTGTTAGCATAGGGATAGTTATTTTCTCCAAAAACTGTTGTATTTGCACCAGATTTTTATTTATCTTGCTAATATATATATCTTCAAAATATTCTTTGAACAGTTCTATTTTAGCCGCTTGTTCAGTAATGTTAAGTCCTGATTTATCTACTAAACAATGAATATACTAGTTGTTATTTTTTTTAATCTTTTTTTAAAAAAGCAACTAACATTAGAGAGAAACTTGTACGTAGTGCCATACCCCCAGCTAATGTAAAGGTGAAAAAAGAAGGAAAATTTACCTGGTGTGGATTTTGTGCAGGTTGTAGGAATCGGAACTCCAAAGATCGTCAAATAAATATCCAACATATTATGTCCAAAAATAATGGGGTCGAATTCCGTATAAAGAACAATTGTTCGTGCGAAAATGAGGGCATAATCTACGTACTGGAATGCCCTTGTGGGCTCCAGTACGTGGGACGGACAATTAGGAAGTTGAAGGTCAGAATACAAGAACACCTACGGAACATCAAAAAAGGCCTAATGACCCACAGTGTATCAGCACACTTCAAATTATTACATGGAAAGAATCCGCAAGGGTTAAAATTTGCCGGAGTTGAAACTGTTAAGCCCCACTGGCGCGGAGGGGACTCGCTGGCACAAATCAATAGAAAAGAGGTGGAGTGGATTTACCAGCTAGGAACCCTACAACCCAGAGGGCTTAACATTGAATTTGACCTTAAACCATGCTTACTGTAAAACGATCTTACCGGTGGCGTTTTTTTGCTGTTCTCTACCCGGCCTCCTAAGGACCTTTGGGTGACGTCAGTTATTCTGGCTGCTCCATTGGACCATGACGTCTTGTGATAGGAACGTCAGAGGTGGAGGCGGGGTCGAGAACACCTGAATGACGCTACCGGAGTGGGTGGCGTCCTTCTGAGTGACGCTCCAAAAGTGGGTGGAGACTACCTGAGTGACGCCCCAGGATCGGATGGCGTCTTGTGGAGTAACGCTCTAGGAGGGGGCGGAGACCAGATGAATGACGCTCCGGGAGTAGGGGGAGAATACCTGTACAACATTGTAAGAGTGGATGACATACATAGGATGATAGGACTACTATAACAGAATGAGTTGGAATAGGTTTAGGACAATAGAAGATCTTGTGGGGGATATATGCATATAAAGGGGCTGTATTTATTTATTAATTAAATTATATATTGAGTTTGGCTATGAGCGGTAACCCGAAAGGGCTTATTTATGAATTGGCAATAACAATTACACCAGTATGTATTTTTATGTGTATTTTTATATTTTAAAAGTGATTGTATTAATGAACTAATGAATGGAACTCTGTGTTATATGTTGTAAAACTGTTATATTGAAAACACTTTATATGGATCGGAACCACACCCGCTTGAATAATGAGACAGCTGGGCTACTTAAAGGGCTCGTGTGTGAGCATGCTCAGTCATCGCCCTTGAAGAAGCGAGGTAGCGAAACCCGGGTCGGGCAGGAACGTGACGATCATTTTGCAATTTTATGCCTTTTGTCTACTGACCTGTTGTAAGTAGAATAAAACCTTTTTACTATAACATTCTCAAGGGTGCTTCACTATCTTGCCTATCTCCTTAAATTTTGTAGAGGAGGGGGTCTAGGAGGACCGTACCCTCCGGCTGTCGAGGAGAGGGGCTGACACCCTTGTATCATCCACCTGGGACCGGAATACATATTTTCCTGCAGCGCGGTTCCAAAACCTATTGACTTTGATTTTGCCTGTGTGAAACCTATCACACTATCTCGGGACCAGCAGCAGCGCAAGTAATTGTCCGTGTTGGGACACAGGACTGACTTTCTGTTTTATCTGTATTTGGTCACAACCAAAGCCGCTATCTTTTTTCCCGGTATATGAGCATAAATATAATTGTCTCTTACATGGTTTTCTTTTTGTTGTTCCGCGATTCGGAGCCGCTCATCTTCCAGTTTGGAAGCTTTCTCTATCCACTCATCATAATTTTTTTCTGTAGGGTTTTCAATATATTTTTCCTCATATTTATCCACCTCCTGCTGTAAATCCATAATTTTTTTCCTTGTCCCTTTCTTATATATTGCCGTGTATTTTATAAAAATCCCTCTTATATAGGCCTTTGCGGCCTCCCATACTATATTTATTGGCGCTGAGTCTTAATTTTATTTAATTTTTTTATTTTTATATATATATATATATATATTTTTTTTTGTTGAGAGCAGACAGCGAATAAGGAAAATGGGGGGTTTATATAATGTATGATATCAAATGTTTGTAATAATAATCTTGTATGATGAAAAAAAACAAAAAACAATAAAGATTTATATAAAAAAAATATATAAATTGCTGATTAGAATGTAACACATTGAGCCTAAAATATTGAACCTATTCACAATATTCTATTTTTAAGTTGCATTAATGCAACTCATTTTAAGTTGCATTACTGAAATAAATGAACTTTTGCACAATATTTAAATTTTTCGAGTTTTACCTATATGTTCCCCATTTTCTCCCCATTCAGGAAACACTCCATATATATATACTCTACTGAACTATCACTAATTAACCAACTATATAATCATCATAAATATCATAAACTAACTAATTGAGATGTAAATCGGAAGTGCTTTAACAAATACTCCACACAATGCACTAATTGCTTCTTAATCTGAATTGCAAGTAATTTTCATTCTTTTATTTTTTTAATCTTAACAGTACAAATTCAATTAAAAAAACAAATAAGGCTGCTGCAACAGGAGCACCTAAAATCAATGCAGGAACTCTGGGATCAGCAGAGAAAGCAGCAGCTGATTTCTGACAGAAAAGTGCAGCAGACAGAGGAGCAGCACCGTCAGAGAATCCAGGAGCTTTTGGACCTTCAAGAAAAACTTAATAAATTGCCATAGAGGCATATTTATTTCCCAAATTGTAAATAAATATTTTGTTCAGTTCTAACGTGTGCTTTTGTTTTTTAACATTGTTATGTTTTTGTGTAATTTAACAGATAAGGTTGCAGTAAGGCCCATTTAGTCCAGGGTAAACTCACCAGGATCAGGATAGACAGTAGCAGCAGCAGGTACATGGTAACCTTCGAGTATATGGCCTACCCATAACCCAGCAGGATCAGGACAGACAGCAGAAGGGAAATGGTAACGGTATAGTATAAGGCCTACACATAGCTGGGCCTAACTCAGCAGGATCACTCAGCAGGATCAGGACAGATAGCAGCAGGTAAATGGTAACGCTATAGTATAAGGTCTACACATAGCTGGGCCTAACTCAGCAGGATCAGAACAGACAGCAGCAGCAGGTAAATGGTAACGCTATAGTATAAGCCCGACACATAACTCAGCAGGATCAGGACAGACAGCAGCAGCAACAGGTACATGGTAATGGATGAGTATAAGGCTTTCACATAGCTCGGCCTAACGCAGCAGGAACCAAAAGCAGCAGGTTCTTTGTTTGCAGCAGGAATGTGTTCCCAGGAATGGGCCCCCACCAGACCGGGGCAACACCAAAAATAAACTTGGACACCTCTGACAGCAGCAGGTTCTTCGTCAAAATGCAATATTTACCTTTGACAATTTTTTTTTTAAAGGTATTTTAAGTTTGTAAAGCCATTAAAACCAAACCGCCTCGGTATATAGACATATGAGGGAGTATAAATTAAATGTAAACCTAGAACACCTTCTCATTTATATAAAATATAACTTTTAATGGTATCTTAAAAACATAAGCTCAAATCAAGCTCAGACCCCATGGGTCAAGAAAACACAGATACAGATGGAATACTTATTATCTCAGAAACACAGATAGCTTTTGAATTATTCCGAGGTTACTCATGGTTTGATGATATAGCCCGATGTTAATTGTTTGAAATTTGCAGGGGACTTCTCTGCAGAAAAGGACATGGTGAGGATATCTATTGATGAACACTCCAGGGAAACGAAGCATAGGAGCCAAAATCGGAAACAGATAATAAACACCTATGCATCCCTCCCTAGACCTCAGCCCAGGGACACCGCTTAATGGTAGGGGTTCCCTGTCCTCGTACCAAGTCTATATACCCCTGTAAAGCCCTACTTTAATTAAAAGGGCATATATGGCTAAATTTACCTGCTGAATACATAAATAGGTATACCACTAAAAGACAGAACCAATAAATATTGGTAGGTATATAAATCAAACAAATATCCCGCCGCAGCGTTTCCCCAGTCAATAAATATCAAGATCGGTTCGTCAGGGGATCATATATACTTAGCTTAAGTCTCTCGGTAGAGACTCTCACTCGGTGCCCCTCAATCAGGACCCTCTGGGAGACTTGAGCCAGGATGCAGGCTTTTGGGATGTCAGGTTTCTCACTCTTGATTTCAAATTGGCGCCTTATATACTCTCTCCTCCCATCTAGGTCCTCCCCCGCAATCCACAGAAATTCTCCTCCCCAATATCACCAAAACATTGCCACAGCTTGTTTATTCTAATCTCCTCAGCGTTATGTAGAACCATGGATCATTTTTATTGTTTACCTGCATCTGTATGCCTTGATTCCTCATAATATAATGTAGGTAGAGGAAAGATGCCGCTGTGGAACGCATATGCGTTCCACAGACCGGAAGTTGCGTCACCACCAAGCGCTCCAAAGACCAGAGGCTGCGTCACCTCCGAGCGCTCCAAAGACCGGAAGTGTAATGTCAGCAGTATCCCTGGAGCGCTCCTGCGTTCCATAGACAGGAAATAGATCATCGGATGTGGACTGAAGTACCAGGTATATTATCTGGAACGCATATGCGCTCCACAAGTTAATTATCTCCCTGTTGACACTCAAAATAACAAGATCTATATCTTATAAGTTAAGGTGTTCTAGGTTTACAGTTAATTTACACTCCCACATATGTCTATATACCGCCGAGGCGGTTTGGTTTTGATGAATTTATGGTGATTTGAGTATGGCAGGTTTTCTTAAAGGTTTTCTTATTAATACAGACAGCTGGTTGGAGGAGGAGGTATTTTCAGAGCAGGAGGGCACACGTGAAAAGAGTGGTCATTTGTCACTTAAAACTGTATTTAAAGATCTATATGATGATTACAAAGAAAATCTGAAGTCTTGGTTGGAAACACGTACACTAGAGAACTATATTAAAAACAGGATTGTACCAAAGGGCTTGAGGATACGATTAGTCCCTGCTTTAAGATCTAGCTCTCCACGACTATTGGAAAAATGGGAAAAGGAATCTATTGATAGTTCTATTAGATTTATGAGGGTACTGCTAGAAGAGGAGAAAGAAATCCTTAGCAATACCTGCAGTAAACTCAATAAACAAATAGAAATAGCACTTACATTGAAAAGTGACCCTGATTTTAATAGGAGGGAGGCCACTCTACAAACCTCAGTCGAACGTTTTTTCAGACACAGCTTAAAAATAGAAAACACTGTTTATTACTGACCTAACCACATTTAGGTAAAAGAGAGCATTTTCTGAAAGAGAAATCAGAAGGTAGAGGTATTGAGAAAAACTATCTGATAGCGGACGAAATAGAGGCGGTTTACATCCTAGAGGAGGAAGGAGATGGCAGCAACGAAATGGCAGAAAATATGCCTCCTCCTCATCGGATACTGTTGTTGTTGGGGGGGGGGGACGTCTGTGGGTTTTTTAGAGAAAGGAGGGGAGGACCAAGTAGGCCCACCCTATCATCTGAGGGACAGAGACCATACACAGAAGAAGGAAAAGCACAAATAGATGAGAAATGTATTGTTAATCTCACAAATCGAACACTGACATCTGATGAACTGCAGGTCCTCTCCAAAGGACTGTGTTTTGTACCCACTGTGAACTTTGACGCATTCTCATGGGTAAAAGACCTGAGCCTTTTTACACGGAAATTGAAGTGGCATAAGTTCTATAAAAACAATGACAGGGAAGAGTGTACCAAACTTGGTATACCAATGGATTGCCTCGAAGATACGAGGCTATTGGTATCTCTAAGTGAAGGTCCAGCCCAACAAGATGGACAGGGCCCCTTCACGGACTTACATCCTAATAGCAAAAGGATGCCCCCCCCCCCCCCCAGGAAAACTCAGCAATTGATATCTTCTCCAGGCTAGTAATACAAGAAATTGAAAAAATACGTCCACATAGGGACCAAAAATTTAATCTGATGTGGGGAGAAAGGGAGGCCCTTAATGGATTACAAAGGGATAGTAGTATTATTGTGAAACCCTCAGACAAAGGGGGAAACATAGTAATAATGGATCATCTGTTGTACAATGGGATGTTAAATGTTATGGCCGCCTACAGGGTGATCCCTCAGAGGAGTTCATGGACGAACTGAACCGGATCTTGGTGGAGACCTTTGATAATAAATTGATCTCCTCTGAGGAATTGAAATTCATGACCCCGAAGAACCCACAAATACCGACATTCTATGCACTCCCTAAGATTCATAAGGGAAAGGATCCACTATAAGGAAGACCAATAGTGTCGGGGATAGATTCACTATCCCAGAATGTCAGTATATATATATAGATAAAGTCCTCAGACCTTTTGTTTCTTCATTGCCCTCTTATATTAGGGATACAACTGATTTACTGTTAAAAATTCAGGATGCTGCTGTAGAGGAGAGTACTCTGCTGGCCTCCATAGATGTCGAGGCCCTCTACAGCAGCATACCACATGAATGGGGGATGAAGGCTGTACTTTCTTTCCTAGAGACTAGTGGTATTAAATTCAGGGCTCATAACTCCTTCATTTTATCCCTCCTCAGATTTGTTCTGACCCATAATTTCTTTCTGTTTAGGAATGTATTCTACCACCAGCTCAGGGGCACCACGATGGGTAGCCCCTGTGCGCCAACGTACGCAAATTTGCTCCTGGGCTAGTGGGAGGACCATCTGGCCTTTAGTGACGTGGAGGAACCCTGGACCACCCACATTATCTTCTGGGGAAGATACATCGATGACATATTTATGCTGTGGGATGGTCAAGAGGTGGCTTTCAGGTCATTTGTTAAATCTCTGAACCAGAATCCTATAGGATTGCGATTTACGTGTGAGATCAGCGATAAAGAAATATCTTTCTTGGATTTGAAAATTTCAAAGAGGGAGGGTGTGTTATGTACAGAAACCTTTACAAAACCTATGGCTACAAACAGCCTTCTACATTGGGGGAGTTTTCACCCAAAACCGGTAAAAAAGGGTATTCCGAAGGGTCAGTATATACGGATTAGAAGAAACTGTACGTACACATCTACCGTTGTTACATAATCAAGGGATCTCAGGAACAGGTTTCTGAGGAAAGAATACCCAGAGGAGACACTCAAAAGAGCGTTTAAGCATTCCATGGCCACGGATAGAAACCAATTCTTGGGGCCCCAAAAAAAAGAGCCGCAAAAGAGGATAATGAGAATAATTGGGACATATGACAATGCCCACGAGAGAATATTTGAAATTCTCAGAAGATACTGGGGCATTTTACGGACCGACAGGGACTTGATGGATATACTCCCACTAAGACCAGCCATTACTTTCAGAAGGGGGAAATCCATCAAGGACCATCTGGTACATAGTCTATATACTAAACCAAAAACCGCAGGAACGTGGCAAGCGAGGAGACCTCTGAGAATGTTTAGATGCAGTGGGTGCGTGGCTTGCCCGTTTGTCGCAGCATCAAAAATATTTAGAAGTGTCTCGACGGGAAGGAGTTATGAGATCAGGGACTTTGCGAACTGCAGAACGTGCGGAGTGGTATACCTGATCACCTGCCAGTGCCCTCTTAACTATGAGGGGAAGATGAAAAGAGAGCTAAGGAGGGGGATTGGTGAACATCTAGGACACATTAAACACAGAAGGGATAAACCGGTGGCCAACCATGTCCAGGAATTACATGAGGGGAATCCAAATTCCCTAAGCTTTCAAATCATTGAGGTTATGACACCCTCACCACGCAAGGGTGATTGGGACAAGAGGATACTACAAAAAGAATGCCAATAGATCTATAGACTTAAGACATCTAGTCCTGATGGCCTAAATGAACAACTATCGTTTGGATGTTTTCTGTAATCAGCAATGTATAATGAGTACATATGCTATGTCCTCCTGACTTCTGTGTACATGATCCTTCCCCCCCCTCCCCCCTTTTTCATATCTCTAATTCCCCTTCTAAGCAGCTGTCAAACATAGCTCTAAATATATTGAATGAGTGCCATACTTTTATATATCGGATCAGAATAGATCCAATAATATATATTAAACCCATGATGGTGTCATCCACATCAGGAAGGGATGCCCCCATCTGGGATAATATTGTGGGCAATATCGAGAATAAAGGTGTCTATAGCCTTAGATGTATTCTCTGCGTACTTTGTCCATTTCCCCTCCCCCTTCCTCTAGTGCATCAACTCAGTTGGGTAGACCGGACATGTTAATTTTTAATGTTAATGTGGGTATATACACTCTAATTAACTTATTATAAGATATACACTCAGCTAAAGAATTATTAGGAACACCTGTTCTATTTCTCATTAATACAATTATCTAGTCAACCAATCACATGGCAGTTGCTTCAATGCATTTAGGGGTGTGGTCCTGGTCAAGACAATCTCCTGAACTCCAAACTGAATGTCAGAATGGGAAAGAAAGGTGATTTAAGTAATTTTGAGCGTGGCAAGGTTGTTGGTGCCAGACGGGCCGGTCTGAGTATTTCACAATCTGCTCAGTTACTGGGATTTTCACGCACAACCATTTCTAGGGTTTACAAAGAATGGTGTGAAAAGGGAAAAACATCCAGTATGCGGCAGTCCTGTGGGCAAAAATGCCTTGTGGATGCTAGAGGTCAGAGGAGAATGGGCCGACTGATTCAAGCTGATAGAAGAGCAACATTGACTGAAATAACCACTCGTTACAACCGAGGTATGCAGCAAAGCATTTGTGAAGCCACAACACGCACAACCTTGAGGCGGATGGGCTACAACAGCAGAAGACCCCACCGGGTACCACTCATCTCCACTACAAATAGGAAAAAGAGGCTACAATTTGCACGAGCTCACCAAAATTGGACTGTTGAAGACTGGAAAAATGTTGCCTGTTCTGATGAGTCTCGATTTGTGTTGAGACATTCAAATGGTAGAGTCCGAATTTGGCGTAAACAGAATGAGAACATGTATCCATCCTCTGATGGCTACTTCCAGCAGGATAATGCACCATGTCACAAAGCTCGAATCATTTCAAATTGGTTTCTTGAACATGACAATGAGTTCACTGTACTAAAATGGCCCCCACAGTCACCAGATCTCAACCCTATAGAGCATCTTTGGGATGTAGTTGAACGGGAGCTTCGTGCCCTGGATGTGCATCCCTCAAATCTCCATCAACTGCAAAATGCTATCCTATCAATATGGGCCAACATTTTTAAAGAATGCTATCAGCACCTAGAATTAAGGCAGTTCTGAAGGCAAAAGGGGGTCCAACACCGTATTAGTATGGTGTTCCTAATCATTCTTTAGGTGAGTGTAGATCTTGTTATTTTGAGTGTCAACAGGGAGATAATTAACCTGTGGAGCGCATATGCATTCTAGATGATATACCTGGTACTTCAGTCCACCTCCGATGATCTATTTCCTGTCTATGGAACGCAGGAGCGCTCCAGGGATACTGCTGACATTACACTTCCGGTCTTTGGAGCGCTCGGAGGTGACGCAGCCTCCGGTCTTTGGAGCGCTTGGTGGTGACGCAACTTTCGGTCTGTGGAACGCATATGCGTTCCACAGCGGCGACTTTCCTCTACCTACATTATATTATGAGGAATCAAGGCATACAGATGCAGGTAAACAATAGACATGATCCATGGTTCTACATAACGCTGAGGAGATTAGAATAAACAAGCTGTGGCAATGTATTGGTGATATTAGGGAGGAGGATTTCTATGGATTGTGGGGGAGGGGGGAGGACCTAGATGGGAGGAGAGAGTATATAAGGCGCCAATTTGAAATCAAGAGTGAGACACCTGACATCCAAAAAGCTTGCATCCTGTCTCAAGTCTCCCAGAGGGTCCTGATTGAGGGGCACCGAGTGAGAGTCTGTACCGTGAGACTTAAGCTAAGTATATATGATCCCCTGACGAACCGGTCTTGATATTTATTGACTGGGGAAACGCTGCGTCGGGATATTTGTTTAATTTATATACCTACCAATATTTATTGGTTCTCTCCTTTAGTTGTATACCTATTTATGTATTCAGCAGGTTAATATAGCCATATATGCCCTTTTAATTAAAGTAGGGCTTTACAGGGGTATATAGACTCGGTACGAGGACAGGGAACCTCTACCATTAAGGGGTGTCCTTGGGCTGAGGTCTAGGGAGGGACGCATAGGGAAAAATTGGTGTTTATTATCTGTTTCCGATTTTGGCTCCTATGCTTCATTTCCCTGTACTGTTCATCAATATATATCCTCACCACGTCCTTTTTTGCAGAGAAGTCCCCTGCAAATTTCAAACAATTAACATCGGGCTATATCATCAAACCGTGAGTAACTTTGGAATAATTCAAAAGCTATCTGTTGTTCTGAGCTAATAAGTATTCCATCTGTATCTGTGTTTTCTTGACCCATGGGGTCTGGGCTTGATTTGAGCTTATGTTTTTAAGGTACCATTAAAAGTTATATTTTATATAAATGGGAAGGTGTTCTAGGTTTACATTTAAGTTTGTAAAGCTCACAATAAATTATTACAAAATTAGCTCCACACGCAGCCCGCACCGGTCTGCTCTCAGTTTCCATATCGGGCACATTGAGTCTGGAGCAGAACACTGTGATAACACAGCCTACCACTACTCCAGTGGCCTACAGTAAAATTTTTAGCCAGTGACCGCCTAATGTACCTCCAGCCACATCATCACAAGTTCTTTTCTGTCAGGTAAATGCCTAATTTTTGGGTCCTGTATTGGCCTACAGTAAAATATTTTCCAGTGACCGCCTAATGTACCTCTAGCCACATCATCATAAGTTTTTTTCTGTCAGGTGAATGCCATTAAAGTAAATGGGGCCCACTGCAAATGCGCGGTTCGCGAACATTTGAGCAGAAACACACGTTTGCGAACCATCCTGGCCGAGATTCTTCCTTTACTAGAAGTCACCAGAGCACTATGCCACTAGTTTCTGTTTAGTGGCAGCTGAAAAATGGTGTCAAGAGACACTGATGCGGAGCACCGAGATTTCACATATAAACATAGTCAGAAAAAAAGCTGAGGTCAATTCAGGCAATGTTTGTGCAATCCAGTAAGCAGTCCAAAGGTCAAGGAAGACAGCATAGGTTCAATACAAGGAATAGGCAGAGGCCAGGGTCAAATCCAGCGAATAGGCAAAGGTTGGTACACAGGCAAATGAAGAGAAGATAGTGCACCTTCACAGGAATCTATCAATTTGAACCTATTGCTCAGACACCCTTCCCTGTGGAAAGGTGCCTTTTATATCCACAGAAAGGCTGCCATCGAAGTTTGTTGGAGAACATTAGTCATCAAACAGCATCATAAAAACCAAGGAACACACCAGACTGTGGAGAAGTGTAAAGTAGGGTTAAGTTATTAAAAAAAACATCCCAAGCTCTGAACATATCACTGTTCAATCCATCATTTGAAAATGGAAAAAGTATGGCAAAACTGCAAACCTACTAAGACATGGCTGTCCACCTAAACTCACAGCCCAGGCAAGGAGAGCACTAATTAGAGAAGCAGCCAAGAGGCCCATGTTCCATCTGGAGGAGCTGCAGAGATCCACAGCTCAGGTGGGAGAATCTGTCCTCAGGACAACTATTAGTTGTGTACTCCACAAATCTGGCACTTATAGAAGAGTGGCAAGAAGAAAGCCATTTTTGAAAGCAAGCCATAAGAAGTCCCGTTTGCAGTTTGTCACAAGCCATGTAGGAGACACAACAAACATGTGGAAAAAGGTGCCCTAGTCAGATGAGACCAAAGTTGAAATTTCTTGTCTAAATGTAAATCACTATGTGTGGTTGAAAACTAGCACTGCACATTACACATGCTGTGGGGATGCATCTCTTCAGCAGGGAGAGGGAAGCTGATAAGAGTTGATGGGAAGATGGATGGAGCAGTCCTGGTGTAAAACCTAGTAGAGGCTGCAAAAGACTTGAGACTAGGGCAGGGGTTCACCTTCCAGCAGGACAATGACCCTAAACATACAGCCAGAGCTACAATGGAATGATTTATATCCATGTGTTAGAATGGCCCAGTCAAAGTCCAGACCTAAATCGAGAATCTGTTGCAAGAATTAAAAATTTATGTTCACAGACGCTGTAACGGGGCGCCGAAGGCGCACTCGGTCTCCCATTAGCCACAGACCTGCTGCTTAGCTTCGGGAGCGAGGATCTGTGTTTGGCCTCATTCCCAGGGCGGCCTTGCTAGCTGGGAGGCTCCCTGCTCCTAGGTCTGCCTTAAGCGCCGAGCTGATCACTCGGTGCTCGACTTGTCTGGCCACGTCACATGACCCTCACTCCCCACTATAAATACAGGCGGCCTGCTGGATACAGGTTGCCTGTGATTTTCGTCCTATAGGCTGTGTACTTTATTGTTATTAAGCTACCTCTGGAATTGAACCTCGATCCGCCTCTTGACACCTCTTCTGCATGCTCCCTGTACCTTGACGCTACCTCTCGGATTTTGACCTCGGCTTGTTTACGGATTTGTCTTTGCCTCTTCCCTTGTTCTTTTTTTTTCTTTTCAAATTATTTTTATTGATTTTCAATAAAGTGTGTTACAATACATGACAACAAGTCAGAAAAGCATTAAGGTCATACATATTGGTACATAATCACATTGAGTGAAGATTACATTTGCCACGCGAGTGGGGACTTTTACGCCCTCAATAGGATGTAGGATTTTGATCATATTTAAATGTAAATACATTACTTAGGTCATATAGACTAAACATCTCCGAACCCCGGAATCATCAATGACCGCACTTCCAAGTCAGAACCTAGACATAATCCTCTAAAGAAACGGCATTCTGGGAGGAAGTCAGGAGACACAGGGAGGGAGAGGCTTCACACGTTATCTCAAGCTCAGTATTGACCATAGGCTATATGAAAGCGACTAAAAACAAGTGAACAAGACAAACATAAACAGGAAGGAGAGTGGGGAGGGAGGGGGCGGAGGGGAAGGGAATAAGTAGTACCATTTTAGGAGGTTAAGGAGACTTTCATGTTACTAAATTGTAGGCAAGATTAAGAACCTGGAGCGAAATAGGTTGAACTAGTTCCAATTATAAGAGTCGCGTATGTGAATGGAGTTCAAAATTAGAGAAAGTAAAGGGCTTCTCAAGCCTAGGGTTTTGAGGATCTCCAATTGATCCACAGGGACCAGATATTTTTATATTTATAATGTGATCTCAATTCCCAGTGAGATAGTTCTTCCAATCTGGAAATAGAGGTAACATTATTTATCCAATGCGTGATAGATGGTGGGCCTTGTGTTTTCCAATTTAAGGCTATAAGAAGCCTGGCCGCCGCTATAAGAATTCTTAAGAGGCTCTTTTCCGATAGGTTCAGTGAGTTTGGAATGATGTTCAATAAGGCCAATTCTGGACAACTGTTGATCCTCAAATGATCTTTCCTAACTAGAATGTAGTTGATGTTTTCAAAAATCTGGGTCCAGAAGGTCTGCACCAGTGGGCATGTCCATCAGATGTGCAAGAAGGTGCCCCTGTCTTTGAGACATCTCCAACACAGATCTGATGTAGCGCTATACATCTGGCTTAATCTTACAGGAGTGAGGTACCACCTGGATATTACTTTGTAAGTATTTTCCTGGATATTTGAACATCTGGAGGACAATTTCGGTGATAGTAATATAGTTTTGATGTCTTCACTTGTGAATTTGGTATTTAAATCTCTTTCCCATTCTCTTATAAAGTACATGGAGCTCGGGATTTCATTTTGAAGTAGATTCTTACAAATCGTGTGTGTACGTTTTTTAGGAGTTTGCGACTGAGATAATAACTTTTCAAACCATGAGGGTTCCCTACTCTGGAAATCTGGGGATAAAGCCAGTCTAAGGGATTTTAATATAACATTGTATTGAAGGCTGTTAAGTCGAGGTGTTCCAAATTTTCCTCTCATGGTTTGTAAGTTTAGAATGCCTCCGTCAGAATCTAAGAGGTCGGCTGGATCTATAGTACTATTACGTATTTGTGAAGGTAAGGTTGTATAGCCTTCACCGGTTGTGATGAGGCAGTCACTAAGGTTTCGTAGGTGGGATGGGAATTTTGAGCAGGTGTCTATCAGAGCTTTAGTTTTCCAAATGGACAATGTGGCATTAACTAGAATGTTTTCTTTATTTACGTTGGGGGTATTTTGTGGATTTGCAAAGACAAGACTTCTTAGTGGGTATCTGGCTAATTCTTTTTCTAGTATGATCCAAGTTTTGTGTTTTGGATGTCTCACCCAATCCACAATTCTACCAAGGTGGACCGCTGTGATATACCTATTTAACGACGGAAGACCAATCCCTCCCTTGGTTACAGGAAGTTGGAGAATTTTATGAGAGATTTTTGGTTTTGTATTACTCCAGATGTAATTGGAGCATATTCTCTGGAAGGTTTTTAGGAAATGTTTCGGGAGTTTAATTGGGAGCATTTGTATGAGGTAGGTAAGTTTAGATAGTATTAATGTGTTGAACATATTCTTGCATCCTAGCCATGAAATAAAGGTTGGTTTCCACGAACACAGCATATCAGGAATGGAGTTTAGAAGTGGAGTGTAATTTAAGCTAAATAACTTATTGAGGTCTGGAGGGATATTCACGCCCAAAAATTTCATAGAGCTTTTGGTCCATTGAAAGGGGGATCCTACCTCTAAGTGTTTGAGGGCTTTATGGGAGAAGTGTATGCCCATTGCTTGTGATTTCGAGATGTTAACTTTAAAATTGGATATTTCTCCGAACCTATCTAGGGTATCAATTATATGTGGAAAGGCTTGCTTAGGATTTGATATCACCATCAAAAGATCATCTGCATAAGCAGCTTGCTTTATCTCCAGATCCCCACATCTTAAACCTTTAATATAGGGGTTTTGCCTTATAGATTGTAGCAGGGGTTCCATTGATAGGATAAATAATAAAGGAGACAATGGACAGCCTTGTCTAGTTCCATTATTGATATGTACTGCTCGGGACAGAGTGTCATTCACTTTTATATAAGCGCATGGAGAAGCGTACATTGAAAAGATTGCTTTAATAAATACATTTGGAAATCCAAATTCTTGCAAGGTACTAGTGATAAAGGGCCAGGCCACTCTATCAAAGGCTTTTTCAGCATCTGTCCCGAGCAGTACAATAGGCGTTTTACTGAATTTGGCAAGGGAAATAGCATTGATGATTTTGTACATACCCTCTTTACCTTCTCTGCCTAGGACAAAACCAGTTTGGATTAGATCTTGAAGCAAGGGTTTTATTCTGGCTGAGAGTATTCTCGCATAAATTTTGAGATCTAGATTCAGTAAAGAAATAGGCCTGTAGCTAGAGCAAAGTGTTTGATCTTTTTGGGGTTTGGGGATCAGTGTGATATGTGCGCTCAGTGTTTGTGGAGTAAAAGGAGTACCTTCTAAAGCTGCATTATAAACTTGGACCATATGTGGTACAAGAATGTCTTTAAATGTTGAGTAATAAATGGCTGGGAGGCCGTCTGGACCTGGGGAATTTCCTTTGGTGATTATTTTCAGGATATCCATGACCTCTTTATCAGATATTGGGGCGCATAATCTAAGTTTTTTTATCTGCATTGATGGTTGGAAGTTTTAGCTTTTTCAGGAAATCAGATGTGAGTTTCTTTTTTTCCTGTTAGTGTTCGTCCGTCTCTGCTTTGTTAATATTATATAGTTCTGAATAGAAGTCATGGAAAGCCTGAGCGATGGAAGCGTCATCTCTATTTAGGTGCTCTCCACACGTTTTAATCATTGCTATCCTAGATTTGCGTTTTTGTTGGCGTAGTAACGCTAACATGAATTTGGAGGATCTATTGCCATGAGCAAAGAACTTCTGTTTCAGTGCTAGGTATAGTTTTGCTGATTGAGCGTTGAGATGAGTCTTCAACTCCTCTCTAGCTGTATTGAGTTTATCTAAGATGTTGCTTTTCTTGAGACGCTTGTGAGAGCACTCTAATTTAGAGATTTTTTGGAGCAGTTCATTTGTCTTTTTTTGCCTTATTTTATTTAAGTTGGAAGCAAGAGAAATGTACTCTCCCCTAACCACCGCTTTGTGTTCTTCCCACACATACTGTGGGGGGGACTCACCTTGGTCGTTGATTATCAAATCATCTTTTAGTTTTTTGCTTATTGCAGAATGTATATCATTGACGCTAAGTAATGTTTCATTCAGACGCCAGTTAAACTATTTAGGTGAGGTGTTAGGAGGTGTGAAAGTGAGGAACACTGGTGCATAATCGGAGTGTACCAGTGGACCTATTTTAGTTTCTGTGCAGAGGTGAAGGATGTTAGTGGGGAGGAAGATGTAGTCTACTCTTTGATAAGAATTATGTGGGGCTGAGAAATGAGTGTAATCTTTTTCTTTTGGATTAATAGCTCTCCAAACGTCTACTAGAGAGCTTTTATGTAAGGCTCTTTTTATGGATGTCAATGTTTTGTTTGGGATTGCTAATTTACCGGTAGAGGAATCTACACGTGGGTTAAGAGTCATGTTGAAATCTCCCGCTGTTATGACTAGTCCCTCACGGAAGGCTTCTAACTCTAGCCAAAATTTATCAAACCATTTTTTTTGTGCGATGTTGGGGGCATATATATTGACTAAAGTATATAATTGAGTATTAATTTTCCCTTTAAGCATTAAGTATCTCCCCTCCTCGTCTGACAAAGTGTGTGTATGTACCCCTATACCCCCACTACTTCGCCTCATCATGGCCTGCCCTCCCTCCTGCTTGGTTTGCGCCCAGCCCCAACTCAACCTGTCCCTGATGATATGGTTACCCCTATAACTTAGTTATATTACCCCGGTATAATGTACCAATTATACCCTAAGGACCCCTGTATAATGTCCCCACTCCCCTGATAGCAGTGCACTGAGTCCTCCTCAGTTATATTACCCTTGTATAATGTACCCTGATACCCCTTAGTTATAATATTACCCATAATGCCCCCTGACTGATACCCCTCAGTTATATAACTGAGGGTCTTCAGGGTACATTATACAGGGGGTAATATAACCAAGGGGTATCAGGGTACATTATACAGGGGGTAATATTACTTATATTACCACCGTATAATGCCTGATAGGCCTCCTTAGTAACTTATATTACCCTTGTATAATTATGTACCCGGATACCCCTTAGTTATATGATCTCGGCAGGGTCATATAACTAAGGGGTATCAGGGTACATTATTATACATGGGTATTATAACTCAGGAGGCCTATTGGGCATTATACGGTGGTAATATAGCTTACATTACCCCTGTATAATGTCCCATGATAGCCCTCCTCAGTTATATTACCCTTGTATAATGTACCCTGATACCCCTCAGTTGTATTACCCCTGTATAATGTACCCTGATATCCCTTATTTATATAATATAACTAAGGGGTATCAGGGTGCATTATACAGTGGTAACATAACTGAGGAGTTCTATCCTATCAGGGACGTAATACAGGGGTAATGAGGACCTTTCACTAGAATAAAACATCTAAACTAACTATGCAGACATGGAGAGCGGCGCCCAGGGATCCCCCTGCACTTACTATTATCCCTGGGCGCTGCTCTGTTCGCCCGGTATAGGCTCCAGTATCTTCATAGTTAGGCTGCACCCAGGGGAACCTGCCGGTGTCTCCTTCTCCCATGTTGTAGCGCTGGCCAATCGCAGCGCTCAGCTCATAGCCTGAGAGGCTTTTTTTCTCTCAGGCTATGAGCTGTGCGCTGCGATTGGCCAGCGCTACAGCCTGGGAGAAGGAGACGCCGGCAGGTTCCCCTTGGTGGAGCCTAACTATGAAGATACCGGAGGCTATAACGGGAGAACGGAGCGGCGCCCAGGGATAACAGTAAGTGCAGGGAGATCCCTGGGCGCCGCTCTACATGTCTGTATACTTAGTTTAGATGTTTTATTCTAGTGAAAGGTCCTCTTTAACTGTATTACCCCGGCGCCAGGGGCGTAGCTGCAGGGGAAGTGGCTGCTTTAGTATTTTTCAGTAGTATGATTAGCTGGTGAAAATTATTAGTGCCCCCCCATTTTTGACTGTGTATCCTCTGTGCCCCCCCCCCTATATATTGATCCTAGAGTCGCCACTGGAAACAACCATCTGAAAGAAATTCTTTTGTGCCTTAAATAATCTGTTAGAGGTTTCAGCATGCGTCTTTTATTTAGGGTTATGGGCGCTATGTCTTGGAAGAGTTGGATTGTAGCTTCTTCATATTCAATGCGTTCCATTTCTCTAGCTTTTTTCATTATTGCCTCTTTCTGAGCAAAGTTCAAAAGTTTGCAAATTACATCTCTTGGAGGTTCCCCCAGTTTTGGTTTTGGGCGTAATGCTCTGTGGGCCCTTTTCAATAATTATAGGGTTAGATGTGTTGTCCTCTAGTAGAGACTTGCATATTTCTTCTATTGCTTTTGGTATTGCTTCATTTGCAACGGATTCAGGGATACCTCTGAAGCGGATATTATTCCTCCTGCCCCTGTTATCCTGGTCTTCTATATAATCATGTAGATGATTGATGTGTTGTTGATATTTAGAGAAAACTTCAGAAGCTTGCTTAGTGTAGTTTGTTATGGCGGATTGGGTGGTCTCAAGAACCTCGACTCTGCAGCCTATCTGTCTCATTTCTCTTTTGATTTCTGACAGTTCCTCCAGGACTGGGTTTCGAGCATCCGACAGTGCTCTGGAGATAAAGGATCTAGATAGTGGAAGTTCAGGGGTGGGTTCTGTAACATCTTCATATTCACTATCTCCTTCTTGTGCACGTGTAGATGTTTTTGGTACATTTCCTTTAGGAGTAGAGACTTGCAACCCTGAAGGAGCAAGAGATTTCTTCATCATAAATTTGTCCAGACCCGGTTGAGAAAGGAGTGGGGGTTTTGCTGGGTTATGATGCTCTTGGCTAGTGCCTCTGTATCTTCCTACTTTTACCATATGTGCTTACGTCTGAGACCACTTTAAAAGATGTAACACCTGTGCCTGTGACAGACGGTGAGTGACCGTTAGAACATAATTAAGCTGTAGTATTCCACTTATAGGTGTTGAGGTGATGTAAGTTATTAAGCAATTTGTATGGGATCACACAGTGAAGTTGATGTTGTTTTCACTTATGAAAATTGAGTCACTGTTCCTTTAAATAGACAACAAGAGTAGGTCTTTTCATAGACACCTTTTAATTGCCAGGAATGAATAGCAATTTGGAGGGGGGGGGGGGGGGCAAAGAAGAGTGATCGCAGATCTTAAATGTACCTAAGTATGATTAGGCTTAGCGAAATAATCACTGTTATTACTTTGCGGTGGAGCTCTCAGGGGATGGAAGTTTGAAGCGTGTTGCCCCGGACACTGCCGTATCGCATCGGATCAAGCGCACGGACTGTGTTGCGATCTTTGTCAGCGGTAAGTATAACACTCGTTTGAGTAAAATCGAGTGCTGAGCGGGTCTAAAAGGTGCTTCTCCCGGTCTAATAGAGTAAAAGCCGGTTCGGCTCTAAGGCGCTGATGTTAGTCAGATGCCTCGGTGTGATGCGAAAAGGTCCCCAGGGCCCGGAGTTGGTGTAATGCCTGTATCGGCAGGGCAAGAAGGAATGATTCCTCTTACCAGTAAAGCGATCTCCGATAGTATCAGGAGTACTCCTTGTATTAGGCCCTGTTATCGGGTTGGTACTGATTACCGTGCAGGCGGAGGCTGTAACGTGAGTCCGAGGCTCGGCACTCCAGCTAGGCCGCAGATGGATTCCAGCTATCAGTGCTCTTATATGTCCGAGAGAGGACTTGAAATGATCCTGCTGATATGTGTATTCGAGGAGTGAAGGGATTTTTTTGTAGGGACTAGACACCATATTACTGTTCTCACTGATCATAAGAACTTAGTGCTTCTTGAGGCGGCCAAACGCCTTAATCCTAGACAAGCCAGATGGGCCCTGTATTTTTCTTGTTTTAACTTTTCTGGTACTTTCAGACCAGGAAGTAAAAATGTTAAGGCAGATGCCTTGTCCCAGAGTTTTAATGCCGTCCAACCTCCTGATAGCCCCCCGGAACCCATCTTGCCAACAAACATCTTTGTGGCAGCAGTTTCTGCGGATCTTTCCTCTGAGATTCAACAGGCTCAGCAACTTGCTCCTCCACAAACACCGGCAGATAAGTTGTTTGTTCCTGAGTAGGGATGAGCGAACCCGAACTGTATAGTTCGGGTTCGTACCGAATTTTGGGGTGTCCGTGACACGGACCCGAACCCGAACATTTTTAGTAAAAGTCCGGGTTCGGTGTTCGGCGCTTTCTTGGCGCTTTTTGAAAGGCTGCAAAGCAGCCAATCAACAAGCGTCATACTACTTGCCCCAAGAGGCCATCACAGCCTTGCCTACTATTGGCATGGCTGTGATTGGCCAGTGCAGCATGTGACCCAGCCTCTATATAAGCTTGGGTCACGTAGCGCTGCACGTCACTCTGCTGATTCAAGCATAGGGAGAGGTTGCTGCTGCGACGTTAGGGCGAGATTAGGCAGATTAACTCCTCCAAAAGACTTCATTCTGTGATCGATCTCCAGCTTTGGATCATTGAAGTGCTAATATCGAATTGCTCACTTTTTTTAGGCTGCCCAGAGCGTTTTTATATCACTTTTTATGGGGTGATCGGCGGCCATTTTGTGGCTTGTGGTGCGCCAGCACAAGCTACCACCAAGTGCTTTTAACCATCAATAGAGTGGTTATTTTTTGCTATATCCTACATCAGCTGCAGGCTGAGCCTGTGTCACCGAAGTGCATTTAACCATCAACAGTGTGGTTATTTTTTGGCCATATACTACATCAGGTGCAGGCTGAGCCTGTGTCACCCAAGTGCATTTAACCATCAATAGTGTGGTTATTTTTTGCTATATCCTACATCAGGTGCAGGCTGAGCCTGTGTCACCCAAGTGCATTTAACCATCAACAGTGTGGTTATTTTTTGGCCATATACTACATCAGGTGCAGGCTGAGCCTGTGTCACCCAAGTGCATTTAACCATCAACAGTGTGGTTAATTTTTGGCCATATACTACATCAGGTGCAGGCTGAGCCTGTGTCACCCAAGTGCATTTAACCATCAACAGTGTGGTTAATTTTTTGCCATATACTACATCAGGTGCAGGCTGAGCCTGTGTCACCCAAGTGCATTTAACCATCAATAGTGTGGTTATTTTTTGGCCATATACTACATCAGGGGCAAGTTGAGCCTGTCACCCAGCGCCTAAAAAATAGACCTGACATTTATATTCCTCCAAATCAGTACTGTTTTAGCTGGTCAAGTTATTTGTAGTGACCGTAAAAGCACAGTTTTTGTTCTGGGTTGAAAAACTATTTCCAAATTTGCCATTCTCAAAATAAGTAGTTTCTGCTATATCAGGCATACTTAAATCTATCCCAAAAAGGATATCTTAGATTCAAGGTGCTGATAGTGTATTTCAGAAAAACTTAACACAGACGCTACCGTGCAGATACAAGTCTAATTCTGTGATTAAACGTATACCTGTCACACAGCGCCAAAAAAATAGGCCTCACATTTCTATTCAACCAAATCTGTACTGTTTTAGCTGGTCAAATTATTTGTAGTGACCGTAAAAGCACAGTTTTTGTTCTGGGTTGAAAAACTATTCCCAAATTTGCCATTCTCAAAATTGTGGTGAACGGGAACAATGAGGAAAACATCTAATAAGGGACGCGGACGCGGACGTGGACATGGTCGTGGTGGTGTTAGTGGACCCTCTGGTGCTGGGAGAGGACGTGGCCGTTCTGCCACAGCCACACGTCCTAGTGAACCAACTACCTCAGGTCCCAGTAGCCAGCAGAATTTACAGCGATATTTGGTGGGGCCCAATGCCGTTCTAAGGATGTTAAGGCCTGAGCAGGTACAGGCATTAGTCAATTGGGTGGCCGACAGTGCATCCAGCACATTCACATTATCTCCCACCCAGTCTTCTGCAGAAAGCGCACAGATGGCGCATGAAAACCAAGCCCATCGGTCTGTCACATCACCCCCATGCATATCAGGGAAACTGTCTGAGCCTCAAGTTATGCAGCAGTCTCTTATGCTGTTTGAAGACTCTGTTGCCAGAGTTTCCCAAGGGCATCCACCTAGCCCTTCCCCAGGGGTGGAAGAGATAGAATGCACTAACGCACAACCACTTATTTTTCCTGAGGATGAGGACATGGGAATACCACCTCAGCACGTCTTTGATGATGACGAAACACAGGTGCCAACTGCTGCGTCTTTCTGCAGTGTGCAGACTGAACAGGAGGTCTGGGATCAAGACTGGGTGGAAGACAATGCAGGGGACGATGAGGTCCTAGACCCCACATGGAATGAAGGTCGTGCCACTGACTTTCACAGTTCGGAGGAAGAGGCAGTGGTGAGACCGAGCCAACAGCGTAGCAAAAGAGGGAGCAGTGGGCAAAATCAGAACACCCGCCGCCAAGAGACTCCGCCTGCTACTGACCGCCGCCATCTGGGACCGAGCACCCCAAAGGCAGCTTCAAGGAGTTCCCTGGCATGGCACTTCTTCAAACAATGTGCTGACGACAAGACCCGAGTGGTTTGCACGCTGTGCCATCAGAGCCTGAAGCGAGGCATTAACGTTCTGAACCTTAGCACAACCTGCATGACCAGGCACCTGCATGCAAAGCATGAACTGCAGTGGAGTAAACACCTTAAAAACAAGGAAGTCACTCAGGCTCCCCCTGCTACCTCTTCTGCTGCTGCCGCCTCGGCCTCTTCTGCTGCTGCCGCCGCCTCGGCCTCTTTCTCCGCCTCTGGAGGAACGTTGGCACCTGCCGCCCAGCAAACATGGGATGTACCACCAACACCACCACCTGCGTCACCAAGCATCTCAACCATGTCACACGGCAGCGTTCAGCTCTCCATCTCACAAACATTTGAGAGAAAGCGTAAATTCCCACCTAGCCACCCTCGATCCCTGGCCCTGAATGCCAGCATTTCTAAACTACTGGCCTATGAAATGCTGTCATTTAGGCTGGTGGACACAGACAGCTTCAAACAGCTCATGTCGCTTGCTGTCCCACAGTATGTTGTTCCCAGCCGCCACTACTTCTCCAAGAGAGCCGTGCCTTCCCTGCACAACCAAGTGTCCGATAAAATCAAGTGTGCACTGCGCAACGCCATCTGTGGCAAGGTCCACCTAACCACAGATACGTGGACCAGTAAGCACGGCCAGGGACGCTATATCTCCCTAACTGCACACTGGGTAAATGTAGTGGCGGCTGGGCCCCAGGCGGAGAGCTGTTTGGCGCACGTCCTTCCGCCGCCAAGGATCGCAGGGCAACATTCTTTGCCTCCTGTCTCCTCCTCCTCCTACTCAGCTTCCTCCTCCTCTTCTTCCACCTGCTCATCCAGTCAGCCACACACCTTCACCACCAACTTCAGCACAGCCCGGGGTAAACGTCAGCAGGCCGTTCTGAAACTCATATGTTTGGGGGACAGGCCCCACACAGCACAGGAGTTGTGGCGGGGTATAGAACAACAGACCGACGAGTGGTTGCTGCCGGTGAGCCTCAAGCCCGGCCTGGTGGTGTGCGATAATGGGCGAAATCTCGTTGCAGCTCTGGGACTAGCCGGTTTGACGCACATCCCTTGCCTGGCGCATGTGCTGAATTTGGTGGTGCAGAAGTTCATTCGCAACTACCCCGACATGTCAGAGCTGCTGCATAAAGTGCGGGCCGTCTGTTCGCGCTTCCGGCGTTTACACCCTGCCGATGCTCGCCTGTCTGCGCTACAGCGTAACTTTGGCCTTCCCGCTCACCGCCTCATATGATGAACAGACTGTGCAAACAGCAGCAGGCCATAGTGGAGTTTCAGCTGCAGCACGCACGGGTCAGTCGCACTGCGGATCAGCCCCACTTCACGACCAATGACTGGGCCTCCATGCGAGACCTGTGTGCCCTGTTGCGCTGTTTCGAGTACTCCACCAACATGGCCAGTGGCGATGACGCCGTTATCAGCGTTACAATACCACTTCTATGTCTCCTTGAGAAAACACTTAGGGCGATGATGGAAGAGGAGGTGGCCCAGGAGGAAGAGGAGGAAGAGGGGTCATTTTTAGCACTTTCAGGCCAGTCTCTTCGAAGTGACTCAGAGGGAGGTTTTTTGCAACAGCAGAGGCCAGGAACAAATGTGGCCAGACAGGGCCCACTACTGGAGGACGAGGATGAGGAGGAGGTGGAGGAGGAAGAGGATGAAGCATGTTCACAGCGGGGTGGCACCCAAAGCAGCTCGGGCCCATCACTGGTGCGTGGCTGGGGGGAAACACAGGACGATGACGATACGCCTCCCACAGAGGACAGCTTGTCCTTACCTCTGGGCAGCCTGGCACACATGAGCGACTACATGCTGCAGTGCCTGCGCAACGACAGCAGAGTTGCCCACATTTTAACGTGTGCGGACTACTGGGTTGCCACCCTGCTGGATCCCCGGTACAAAGACAATGTGCCCACCTTACTTCCTACACTGGAGCGTGATAGGAAGATGCGCGAGTACAAGCGCACGTTGGTAGACGCGCCACTGAGAGCATTCCCAAATGTCACAGGGGAACCAGTGGAAGCCCAAGGCGAAGGCAGAGGAGGAGCAAGAGGTCGCCAACGCAGCTGTGTCACGGCCAGCTCCTCTGAGGGCAGGGTGAGCATGGCAGAGATGTGGAAAAGTTTTGTCACCACGCCACAGCTAACTGCACCACCACCTGATACAGAACGTGTTAGCAGGAGGCAACATTTCACTAACATGGTGGAACAGTACCTGTGCACACCCCTCCACGTACTGACTGATGGTTCGGCCCCATTCAACTTCTGGGTCTCCAAATTGTCTACGTGGCCAGAGCTAGCCTTTTATGCCTTGGAGGTGCTGGCCTGCCCGGCGGCCAGCGTTTTGTCTGAACGTGTATTCAGCACGGCAGGGGGCGTCATTACAGACAAACGCAGCCGCCTGTCTACAGCCAATGTGGACAAGCTGACGTTCATAAAAATGAACCAGGCATGGATCCCACAGGACCTGTCCATCCCTTGTGCAGATTAGATATTAACTACCTCCCCTTAACAATATATTATTCTACTCCAGGGCACTTCCTCATTCAATCCTATTTTTATTTTCATTTTACCATTATATTGCGGGGCAACCCAAAGTTGAATGAACCTCTCTTCTGTCTGTGTGCCGGGGCCTAAATGTGTGACAGTGGCCTGTTCCAGTGGTGGGTGACGTAAAGCCTGATTCTCTGCTATGACATGAAGACTGATTCTGCGCTGACATAAGGCCAGATTCTCTGTTACGGGACCTCTCTCCTCTGTCTGGGTGCCGGGGCCTAAATGTATGACAGTGGCCTGTTCCAGTGGTGGGTGACGTGAAGCCTGATTCTCTGCTATTACATGAAGACTGATTCTCTGCTGACATGAAGCCAGATTCTTTGCTATGGCATGAAGAGACTGATTCTCTGCTGACGTGAAGCCAGATTCTCTGTCATGGGACCTCTGTCCAATTGATATTGGTTAATTTTTTTTTATTTTTTTTTTATTTTAATTCATTTCCCTATCCACATTTGTTTGCAGGGGATTTACCTACATGTTGCTGCTTTTTGCAGCCCTCTAGCTCTTTCCTGGGCTGTTTTACAGCCTTTTTAGTGCCCAAAAGTTCGGGTCCCCATTGACTTCAATGGGGTTCGGGTTCGGGACGAAGTTCGGGTCGGGTTCGGATCCTGAACCCGAACATTTCCGGGAAGTTCGGACGAACTTCTCGAACCCGAACATCCAGGTGTTCGCTCAACTCTATTCCTGAGTGCTTTCGTGTTCAATTATTGGGTGAATGTCCTGACTCCGTGCTCTGTGGTCATCCAGGTATTGCTGCCACTAAGGAATTGCTGCTGAGGTCTTTCTGGTGGCCCACTTTGTCTAAAGATGTACGGTCTTATGTTTTAGCTTGCAATGTTTGTGCCCGGTCTAAGACCCCAAGAACACATCCCGCTGGTGAACTACAACCACTACCCATTCCCTGTAAGCCATGGTCTCACATCTCCATGTATTTTATTGACTTAAACGGATGGAAGAACTATTACGGGCTAACCGTCACTAAACCTGTCCCTAATCCCAATACCCACAAATGACACGGAGACCTTCTGTGGTAAAACGGGCCGTAGCATAACTTTATTAACCCAACATGTTCACATGTTTCTTTTAATCAAACAATTATGCATTTCCATAATAACATATATATAACATATATATATATATACCCAACATAACATGACCACGGCCAACCAACCCGACACTGCAACCCCTTGCATTGTAGAAGGACCCCGGAAGGCAACCAATCAAGCTGTACTCTTACTCATCATTTTCACTTGTATCGCCACCTTACCCCTGGCCGCGCTCACCGACCCAGGGGCACCAATATTTCTTAGTTCCAGTAAATAACCCTGTAGGCCCAGTTGCCCAAACAGGGGCACCCAGCGTACAGCTTAAAAAACACATGAGTTGCACATTTTCACATGCAGTGCACCATTTTCACCCTTGAATTACCTTCCAGGATCCTTCCCCCTGCCTGCCTTTCGTACCAACTACGAACATCTTAACAAAATATGGGAGGGTGGGCGGGAACTTCCCTCAGGCTACAAACTGGTCAGATGGACCTCCCACTAAAACCCTGCACTTTATACTGCTCGGGAAAATGTACCTAAACACCACACCCCCCTGCCCTGCACCTGACCTCCCCAGACACACTAAAATCATTAACCCTTTTAATGCCCTGTCTTCCCCCCAAGTCAAGCCGCACTTCACTACGGCTACGCCCCGCTCCGTTGCTCTTCTTCTGATCTGCCCCTCTCTGAGGGGAAGTCAGTGTTGTGGGTAGTGGTTGACCGTTTTAGCAAGATGGTGCACTTTGTTCCTTTAAGTAAGCTCCCTGATGCAAAGACCTTAGCATCCTTGTTCATTGAACATGTGGTACGTCTGCATGGTGTCCCTGAGAATATCATCTCTGATAGAGGCGTTCAGTTTGTTTCTAGCTTTTGGAGGGCTTTTTGTAGAAGATTCGACATCTCTTTGTCCTTTTGGTCTGCTTTCCATCCACAGACCAATGGGCAGACGGAAAGGTTAAATCAGGCAGTGGAGCTTTTTCTAAGGTGCTATGTATCGCATAATCAACTCCTATGGGTGAGATACCTCCCGTTGGCAGAATTCGCCATCAACAATAGGGTTAATTCTTCCATGGGAGTGTCTCCTTTTTTTGTAACAGTGGTTTACATCCTCGCTTTAGTTCTAATCCCTCTGTATCCTCATTCAACCCGCAGGCAGATTCTTTTACCTCTAGACTGTGCACAGTCTGGGCACAGGTTCAATCAAACCTGGAAAAGGCCCAGGAAACCCAGTGTAAACACGCCAATAAGAGACGTTCCAAGGGGGTAAATTTTGTTCTCGGCGAAAAGGTGTGATTGTCAACTAAAAATCTTGCTTTGAAACAATGTTCTAAGAAATTCTCGCCGCGTTTCATTGGACCATACAATATTATTGAGCTTATTTACCCAGTATCTTTTAGACTTAAGCTACCCGACTCCGTCCGTATACATGATGTGTTCCATAAGTTGTTACTTAAGAAATATGTGTCACCAGTGGTTCCAGTTAAAAAACCTCCTCCACCTGTGGAGGTTGAGGGTCAGGAGCAGTGGCGTAGGGATTGCCATAGCAACCAGAGCAGTGGCTATGGGGCCCTACGCCACTGGGGGCCCGTCCGTGCCGCCTTCTGTTTATTTTTTTCTTTTTATTTTTTTACACACACACAGAAAGCCAGGCCCGAGCCGCGGAACGCCCGCCCACTACACTAGACTAGTGTAGTGGGAGGGGCGCGGGCGGTCTGCGGCTCAGGCCTGGCTGGGGAGAAGGAGTCAGGACTGGAGCAGGGCGCACGCACAGCAGATGAGGTAGGCGGTGAAGGGGGCCGGGACGGGGGCGTACCTGAGGGATGGAGCCAGCCACCAGCGCCGCAGGCCCGCAGCGCAGGAATCCTAGACCTAAGTTCCGGATCTTCAGTTGAAGCCACGGCAGGCGTGTGGGGGGGGGGGGGGTTGGGCCTGCTGCCGGCGACTTGCGGCGCCATTGTGAGCTGCAGGGCAGGCTAGGGGAAGGCCGAGGGCGGGCACAATTAGTGGGCGGTCCGTCCGTGGCCCAGGCTGGCTCGGGCCTGGCTGGGGAGGAGTCAGGAGCAGTCAGAGCAGCACAGATAGAGGTATGCAGTGGAGGGGGCCGGACCGGGGGCGTACCTGAGTGGAGGGAGGAGGGACTGGAGCCAGCCAGCCACTAGGTTGGAGAAGCAGCAGAGGGAGGTGGACTCAAGCGGTGGAGGGGGCCGGTCCTCTTCTCTCTGCTCGGTGCTCCTACCTCCTCCTCAACTGGTCTCCACTCCAGTCTCCAGTCCTGCCAGTCTGTGCCTGCTGCCTGCTGTGACTAGTGTGCTCTAAATAAAAGTGAAAGAAAGTGAGAACTTATGATTTATGAGATACTTGAACTGAATTCTGAAGTTAAAAAGAGCTGCCTGCAGAGTGGGGCCCCGAAGAGAAGCAAGGGGCGCCCTCCTTATCATTGCAGGTCTGCAGGCAGCTCTTTTTAACTTCAGAATTCAGATAATCAGACTCTCACTAATTACAAATTTACAGCACACACACCCCTGTAGTGTCCACCATCAGACAGGGGAGGTAAGAAACCCCAGAACTAGAGTGTGCCCCCCAACTTGGGGGGCACACTGACACTCTAGTTCTGGGGTTTGTTTTCTTCCCTCCCCTGTCTGATGGTGGACACTACAGGGGTGTGTGCTGTAATTATTAAGTGAGAGTCTGATGATCTGAAGTTAAAAAGAGATGCCAGCAGTGATAAGGAGGGCGCCCCTTCCTTCTTTTGGGGGGCACACTCTAGTTCTGGGGTTTCTCCCCCCCCCCTTATATGACAGACTAAGGGTACTTTAACACTTGTGGCAGGATGGATCCGTCCTGCCGCTATTTCGCTGGACCGCTGCTCCGTCCCCATTGAGCGGTGGGAGAACTAGGATGGGTGTTTAAGTGGGAGCTCTGGAAAGGGTGATGGGAGGCCCAATAGATATGTGGGGGGGGTCCCATAATTTTTTTTTGCCATGGGGCCCATGCATTTTTAGCTACGCCCCTGGTCAGGAGGAATTCATTATTTCTAAAATAATAGATGTCAGAAAGATTAGAAATTCCTTTCAATACCTGGTCCACTGGAAAGGTTTTGGACCTGAGCAGAGGTCCTGGATACCTATGTCTAGGATGCATTCTTCCAGGTTAATTACTAAATTTCACCGGGAACACCCTGAGAAACCTCGTCCACAATGCTTGGGTCCAGTGGCCCCTCGTAAAAGGGGGGGGTACTGTAACGGGGCGCCGAAGCGAGAATCTGTGTTTGGCCTCGTTCCCAGGGCGGCCTTGCTAGCTGGGAGGTTCCCTGCTCCTAGGTCTGCCTTGAGCGCCGAGCTGATCACTCGGTGCTTGACTTGTTTGTCTGTCGGTCATGTGACGCTGGCCAAGTCACATGACCCTTACTCCCCACTATAAATACAGGCGGCCTGCTGGCTACAGGTTGCCTGTAATTTTCGTCCTATAGGCTGTGTACTTTATTGTTATTAAGCTACCTCTGTAATTGAACCTCGATCCACCTCTTGACACCTCTTCTGCCTGCTCCCTGTACCTTGATGCTACCTCTCGGATTTTGACCTCGGCTTGTTTACGGATTTGTCTTTGCCTCTTCCCTTGTTCTGACGTGACCTCCTGGACTGACCTCGACTAGTTGACCCGCCTCGCCTTCCGTTTTTGTTCTACCTCTTGTCCGCTTATTGTAACTTCTCATTGGCTGTCCTCTTCCCTGCTGTCTCTTTCTCTCTGCTTGCAGTTAGTAGGTTAGGGACTGTCGCCCAGTTGTGCTCTGTCACCTAGGGTGGGTGGTGCAAGGAGGCAAGGACAGGGGACTGGGTGGCAGCTCAGGGGGTGCACCTCCGCTCTATCTTGATTCCCATGACTCTACCCGTGACAGACGCTCTCTATCCAATATGACTTAGCTTGAGCTATTTTACAAAGAAGAAAGGGCAAAAATTTCAGCCTCTAGATGTGTAAAGCTGGTAGAGACATACCCCAAAAGACTTGCAGCTGTAATTGCAGCGAATGGTGGCCCTACAATGTATTGACTCAGCGGGGCTGAATACAAATGCACACCACATTTTTCAGATTTTAATTTATTAAAAATTTTGAAAGCCATGTTGTATCATTTTCTTTTCACTTCAAACATACTTGCTACTTTGTGTTTGTCTATGACATAAAATCCCAATAAAATACATTTAAGTTTGTGGGTATAAGTGAAAAAAAGGTGGAAAACTTCAAGGGGTATGAATACTTTTTCAAGGCTCTATATCTCAGCTACTTTTTGTGCATGCTTTCTTCTACTTTTATCTAGATTCTAGGCTTTTTCATTGTAATTGCATTGCTGTTCCCATGGCTGCTATTTTCTGTGTGAAATGGAAATGCACCATCGTGATCTAAACTGGATCAATGTAGCATTTTCCTGGAAGATAGGCTGCCAGATGGAAGAGAAATTTGGAACAGAAGTTACCATCTGACAATCATTAAGACACTATTTGTGAAGAGCTGGCCTTAATTTGATTTTAAGCAGGGATTTTCATCATTACTATTATTACCAATTCAGTGGTTTTGGCAGCGAGCACTGGCGATAGGGTTTTAATAAACTGCTTCAAGCGACACATCAAGACACCAGACATTATTGAAAGGAAGTCCCATGTAACAGGCAAAAAACTCAATAAACTGCTCATCAATATAATTGGTTCATTGGAAGAATTTGTGTACACTAAATTTATTTTATTCCAATATCTGCTTGTATGGTAAATTTGAATATTTTATATTACATTTGAAGAAATAAAGCAATACTACTACTACTACTTCTACTACTACTACTACTACTACTACTAATAATAATAATAATAATCATCGCTCTTTTCTGTCACATGGCACAGTATTTTACCCTTAAAACAGTGATAAATTGGCTAACCTTAACCACCTCCGGACCGCCTAACGCAGATTCGCGTTCCGGAGGTGGCAGCGCTGCGCACAATCACGCATATACGCGTCATCTCGCGAGACGCGAGATTTCGCTCCAAGCCGGCCCGCGCATGCGCATCGCGGGCCGGCAAAAGTTAAAGAAGAAGTTTGTCACCAGCCTGCCAGCAACGATCATTGGCTGGCAGGCTGGCGATTTTCAAAAAATCCAATCACAAGTCATATAACAGATCATATTAGTAAATATGATCTGTTATATGGCTTGTCTGCTCCTCTGCTGGTCCTTTTCGTCGGTTGGATCCAGCAGAGGAGCAGACTGAACTGTGAGTACACCAAACACTACACCTTAGCCCCAGATCACCCACCTGCACCCCAATTAACCCTTTGATCACCCCTTTGATCGCCCCTGTCAATCACTAGTGAAAGGAAAAAAAGTGATCAGTGTAAACTGTCACTTTTTTTTTTTCACTAGTATTGGCTGTTAGGTTTTAGGGATAGTTTAGGCCCCTTGGTTAGGTAGTTTAGCGTGAGTTAGCGCCCAGCCCACCACACCGCAGTCACTTATTCGCTGTTTAGCGTATCGCTAATCAGCATTTGTACTTTTATAGTATCTGTAAGTGATCAAAACTGATTACGGTCAGATCTATAATAGTATTAGTGTCACCTTAGCTCGCCCTCCACCCAAAACGCAGTGTTTGCCCGATCAGGCCTGATCGGTCGCCCACACGTGCGTTCACCCACGCCCGCCCCACCGCAGTGACAAAAAATATATATTTTTTTGATCACTGCACATTCATTTTACACGCACTGCGGCGATAAAAAAAATCAGTTTTGATATTTTTTATCAACCGCAGCGGCCTCCGGTACTTCGCTAGCCTCCCCTTTGTAAGACAGGCTTGCTTTTTTTCTTGGGTAGTCTCAGGGAATACCCCTAAATTTAGTAGTCCAAAATGTCAAACAGGGGGTATTCTTCTGAAGAGGCCTACAGGATTCTGACCCAGTCGGATGAGGAGTGGGAACCCTCATCTGACGAATCTAGCGGGTCAGAATATGAACCTGTAGAAAGCAGTGGCTCTCTGACCCAAAGTTCAGGCGAGGAGGTTGAGGTCACTGGCAGCACCAGGCGTACCCGGCCCCGTGTCGCTAGACCACAGGTTATGCAGGATCCGCTTCAAGAGCAGCAGAGTGGGGCTGTCGCTGCCGGATCACGTGGTGAGGCATACACCAGCAGCGCAGCCCTCCCTGGACCTAGTACCAGCACTGCCGTACAACATGGTGACGTGGCGAGCACCAGAAGGGCAGTTGAAGCTGGTACGGTGGCACGTGCAGTAGTTACCCCGTCGCAGCCACCGCACAGACAGGCCCGTAGAGCCCCTAGAATCCCTGAGGTGCTGGCAAACCCTGATTGGCAGTCACCAACTTCAGCCGCACCTGTACTTCCCCCTTTCACTGGACGTCTGGAGTTCGGGTTGAGACGGCTCAAATCGGTTCGGCCCTGGGATTTTTTGAGCTGTTCTTGACTGCGGAGCTCTTGGACTTAGTCATGGCAGAGACAAACCGGTATGCCACACAATTTATATCCGCCAACCCGGGAAGCTTTTATGCCCAGCCTTTCCAAGTTTCCGAACTTAAAATTTTTTTGGGCCTTCTCCTCAACATGGGCCTGACAAAAAAGCATGAATTGCGGTCATATTGGTCCACGAACCCGATTCATCACATGCCCATGTTCTCTGCTGCTATGTCCAGGGCACGATTTGAGGCCATCCTCCGTTTCCTGCATTTTAGCGACAACACCACCTCCCGTCCCAGAGGCCACCCAGCTTTTGACCGGCTCCACAAAATTCGGCCCCTCATAGACCATTTCAACAAGAAATTTGCAGATTTGTATACCCCCGAGCAAAACATCTGCGTAGACGAGTACCTAATACATTTTACCGGGCGCCTTGGCTTCAAACAATACATCCCAAGCAAGCGTGCCCGGTATGGGGTTAAATTGTATAAGCTCTGTGAAAGGGCCACAGGCTATACCCACAAATTTCGGATCTATGAGGGAAAAGATCAGACCCTGGAGCCGGTCGGTTGCCCTGACTACCTGGGGAGCAGTGGGAAGACAGTCTGGGACTTGGTGTCACCCTTATTCGGCAAGGGGTACCATCTTTATGTGGACAATTTTTACACAAGTGTGGCCCTCTTTAGGCATTTGTTTCTAGAACGGATTTGCGCCTGTGGCACCGCGCGAACTAGTCGCGTGGGCTTCCCCCAACGGCTTGTAACCACCCGTCTTGCAAGGGGGGAGAGGGCTGCTCTGTGTAACGAAGAACTGCTCGCGGTGAAATGGAGAGACAAGCGTGACGTTTACATGCTCTCCTCCATTCACGCAGACACGACAATCCAAATTGAGCGAGCAACCCGTGTCATTGAAAAGCCCCTCTCAGTCCACGACTATAATTTGCTCATGGGAGGGGTGGACTTCAATGACCAGATGTTGTCTCCGTATTTAGTTTCACGAAGAACCAGACGCTGGTATAAGAAGGTGTCTGTATATTTAATTCAATTGGCGCTGTATAATAGTTTTGTTCTCTACAGTAAGGCTGGGAGAACAGGATCCTTCCTCAAATTCCAGGAAGAGATCATCGAGAACCTCCTATATCCAGGAGGTTCCGTGGCCCCATCCACCAGTGTAGTTAGCCGTCTACACGAGCGACATTTCCCAAGTCTCGTTCCTGGTACCTCAACCCAACCGTCACCCCGAAAAAGATGTTGTGTCTGTAGCAGGAGTGGAATAAGGCGTGACACCCGCTATTTCTGTCCTGACTGTCCTGACCACCCTGCCCTATGCTTTGGTGAGTGTTTCCGGAAGTACCACACACAGGTACACCTAGCATAGGGATTGCATCTCACAGGACAGGCACACAGGGCTATTAGGGCCCTTTTACTCACAGCTGCTGCAAACCTCTCCTTTCACCTGGGATAAAGTGCATAACGTACTTTGCCACATCTTTGGGCGATTTGCGCTTTGCACATTGTCCCATGGGGAAGGAGAGGTTTGTTCTATAAAGGTAAAAAAAACTAAACAAAAAAAAAATTACCGGTAAGTAAAAAAGTTAAAAAAGTTAAAAAAAGTTAATATGTTCTGTTCTAAAGTTAATAAAGTTATTGCGTTGCGGCCTGGTTTTTTCTTTTTTGTTTTGTTTTTTTTA
>NC_053389.1:93467810-93591470 GCF_905171765.1 Bufo bufo | reverse complement strand
GCCTGATTCTCTGCTATGACATGAAGACAGATTCTGTGCTGACATAAGGCCAGATTCTCTGTTACGGGACCTCTCTCCTCTGCCTGGGCCTAAATGTGTGACAGTGGCCTATTCCAGTGGTGGGTGACGTGATGCCTGATTCTCTGCTATGACATGAAGACAGATTCTGTGCTGACATAAGGCCTGATTCTCTGTTACAGGACCTCTTTCCTCTGTCTCGGTGCCGGGGCCTAAATGTGTGACATTGGCTTGTTCCAGTGGTGGGTGGCGTGATGCCTGATTCTCTGCTATGACATGAAGACTGATTCTGTGCTGACATAAGGCCAGATTCTCTGTTACAGGACCTCTCTCCTCTGCCTGGGTGCCGGGGCCTAAATGTGTGACAGTGTCCTGTTCCAGTGGTGGGTGACGTGATGCCTGATTCTCTGCTATGACATGAAGACAGATTCTGTGCTGACATAAGGCCAGATTCTCTGTTACGGGACCTCTCTCCTCTGCCTGGGCCTAAATGTGTGACAGTGGCCTGTTCCAGTGGTGGGTGACGTGATGCCTGATTCTCTGCTATGACATGAAGACAGATTCTGTGCTGACATAAGGCCAGATTCTCTGTTACAGGACCTCTTTCCTCTGTCTCGGTGCCGGGGCCTAAATGTGTGACAGTGGCCTGTTCCAGTGGTGGGTGACGTGATGCCTGATTCTCTGCTATGACATGAAGACAGATTCTGTGCTGACATAAGGCCAGATTCTCTGTTACGCGACCTCTCTCCTCTGTCTGGGTGCCGGGGCCTAAATGTGTGACAGTGGCCTGTTCCAGTGGTGGGTGACGTGATGCCTGATTCTCTGCTATGACATGAAGACAGATTCTGTGCTGACATAAGGCCAGATTCTCTGTTACGGGACCTCTCTCCTCTGCCTGGGTGCCTGGGCCTAAATGTGTGACAGTGGCCTGTTCCAGTGGTGGGTGACGTGAAGCCTGATTCTCTTCTATGACATGAAGACTTATTCTGTGCTGACATAAGGCCAGATTCTCTGTTACGCGACCTCTCTCCTCTGCCTGGGTGCCTGGGCCTAAATGTGTGACAGTGGCCTGTTCTAGTGGTGGGTGACGTGATGCCTGATTCTCTGCTATGACATGAAGACAGATTCTGTGCTGACATAAGGCCAGATTCTCTGTTACGGGACCTCTCTCCTCTGCCTGGGTGCCTGGGCCTAAATGTGTGACAGTGGCCTGTTCCAGTGGTGGGTGATGTGATGCCTGATTCTCTGCTATGACATGAAGACAGATTCTGTGCTGACATGAAGCCAGATTCTCTGTTACGCGACCTCTCTCCTCTGCCTGGGTGCCTGGGCCTAAATGTGTGACAGTGGCCTGTTCTAGTGGTGGGTGACGTGATGCCTGATTCTCTGCTATGACATGAAGACAGATTCTGTGCTGACATAAGGCCAGATTCTCTGTTACGGGACCTCTCTCCTCTGCCTGGGTGCCTGGGCCTAAATGTGTGACAGTGGCCTGTTCCAGTGGTGGGTGATGTGATGCCTGATTCTCTGCTATGACATGAAGACAGATTCTGTGCTGACATAAGGCCAGATTCTCTGTTACAGGACCTCTCTCCTCTGTCTGGGTGCCGGGGCCTAAATGTGTGACAGTGGCCTGTTCCAGTGGTGGGTGACGTGAAGCCTGATTCTCTGCTATGACATGAAGACTTATTCTGTGCTGACATGAAGCCAGATTCTCTGTTACGCGACCTCTCTCCTCTGCCTGGGTGCCTGGGCCTAAATATGTGACAGTGGCCTGTTATAGTGGTGGGTGACGTGATGCCTGATTCTCTGCTATGACATGAAGACAGATTCTGTGCTGACATAAGGCCAGATTCTCTGTTACGGGACCTCTCTCCTCTGCCTGGGCCTAAATGTGTGACAGTGGCCTGTTCCAGTGGTGGGTGACGTGAAGCCTGATTCTCTGCTATGACATGAAGACTGATTCTGCGCTGACATAAGGCCAGATTCTCTGTTACAGGACCTCTCTCCTCTGCCTGGGTGCCTGGGCCTAAATGTGTGACAGTGGCCTGTTCTAGTGGTGGGTGACGTGAAGCCTGATTCTCTGCTATGACATGAAGACTGATTCTGTGCTGACATGAAGCCAGATTCTCTGCTATGGCATGAAGAGACTGATTCTGTGCTGACATGAAGCCAGATTCTTTGCTATGGCATGAAGAGACTGATTCTCTGCTGACGTGAAGCCAGATTCTCTGCTATGGGACCTCTGTCCAATTGATATTGGGTCATTTTTATTTTTTGATTTTTTTTTTAAATTCATTTCCCTATCCACATTTGTTTGCAGGGGATTTACCTACATGTTGCTGCCTTTTGCAGCCCTCTAGCTCTTTCCTGGGCTGTTTTACAGCCTTTTTAGTGTCCAAAAGTTCGGGTCCCCATTGACTTCAATGGGGTTCGGGTTCGGGACGAAGTTCGGGTCGGGTTCGGATCCCGAACCCGAACATTTCCGGGAAGTTCGGCCGAACTTCTCGAACCCGAACATCCAGGTGTTCGCTCAACTCTACTTACATCAAGTAGTCAGTGATTGACAAATTTTGCCCCTCACGGAATTAAGGGCAAATTTAGGGGAGGTGGCTTGGTACGCATATTTTCAATTGAGGTCAGCACTTTCTAGCACTCCGAATAGCCACTTTTTTTTACTATAGATTCTCCTGTATTTCTACATGATTTAATTTGTAAGAAAATTGTCACGAGAATTAAACTATCACATTGTTATAGACACTTAATGGATAATTTCTTTTTGGATGTTCTCTCTCCAACACAGAGAGCCTGGTCTTCTCTTCTTTCAGAGGTGGGCCCTCCAAACTGGGATAACATAGGGGAAAACTTAAAGTTGGTTTCACATAATTTTAACCACACCGTTGTACAATTTAATATTTTGCACAAAATTTACGTGACACCCATATGGTTATATAGAAGAGGACTCAGGGCCTCCTCTGACTGCCCACGTTGTGGTGATTCCGAGGCAGATCACTTACATCTGTTCTGGGATTGCCCAATGGTGAGTAGGTATTGGAGCTTGGTCCAAAAGAACCTGGCGCGTAAACTTAAAATTGTTGTCCCTTTGTCCTGGGAGATTTATCTGAGGTTAATTATCAGCCTATAAAATGCCATCTGTTGATTAAGGTGATGTTCTTGGCTAGGCTCCTTATTTCTAGATCTTGGTTTTCCTCTTCCGCCCCAGATTGCAATAACTGGCTGGGCTTGGTTGAGAAAGTGAAAAGTTATGAGAAGATCCTGTACAAACAAAGAGGATCCTACTTAAAGTGGAATAATTTATGGGAAGATTGGGATACGGTTAATTAATTAGGACCCTTCCTCCTTTGTTATTTTTTTTTCTTTCCCTTTTCCTGCAAGGTGGGTGGGTGGGGTGAGCTGGGGAAAATCCTATTCGTCCGGTCTCTTCTATATGTATTGTATTGGTGAAGAATGTGAAGGTATACTCGAGCACAGGAGGATCTCTAGGACTGTTGGAGGATGGGGGGACCTTCCGGCATTAAATAGATTCGGAATTCTTATTTATTCATAACATCGAGCGGTATATGGGCGGGGGATCGGGGCTCGGGACCTGGGGGCGTCCGGGTATCGGGCGCGACTCGGGGTACGGCTCTTCCCGTCAGACACGAGGTTCGACTGCGGGCAGTGATATGACACACGTGGTGGGCGCGCTACTACGTGCTCTTTTAATGGGTCAGAGCGGGTCTCTGGCTCTGTTTCTTGTCTATATCCTTTTCAACTGCCGGTGACTGCCGAGTGATACTCGATTCGAGTTTCTGCCACATGAGATATTAATGTGAATATACGCGAGGTACGGCGAACCACGGCACCGATATTCAACTCAACCACATGGGGATGAGGCAGTAAAATAAGTGAGTGGGTTTTTCACCACTGTGATAAAAGACTGCTGGACCTCCCCTTCCGTTTTCTGTTTTATCAAATGCTTGCGATTAAAGATCGCTGTAAGCTCGCCTCTCTTACAGCATGTGAGTATCAAGCGATCGGCCACATGAGTGTCAACCCTGCCGATCGTGCTTGCCCGTGTCTGGGGGGGGGCGTGCGCGAGGCGCGCTCGCTGCTTGGCGGCTGTCTGGATTTCAGGCCTCTTATCCCTGCCACTTATAGAGAATTTGGGCTAAATTAGATGCCTTATCCATCTGTTTTACTAAGTTTTGGATGTCGGGTGAACCCTGCCACCCTCCTCAGTAGGAGACCTCCACTTGATTTTTAAATGTTCTCACAATTACGGTCACTTCTATGTAATTATTGTTAATTATGCCCATAGATTAGAATTGACGGACTTATGGACTTTATATGTAATATGGATATAAATTTTGTATTATAATAATAAAAAAATATTTAAATGAAAATAAAAAATAAAAAAAGAAAAGCTCTCTGATTGGTTTGACTGTGAAAGGTATTCTGAAGCTTGCTCTGTACTTTGATACACAGCTGTCACTAACTTACCTGTCCATGCTCCAGTGCTGTGGCCTGGGGCTGCGGCATGGCTGCATAAGACACAATGCTATGCCACACCACCTGTTAATGCTATCACGGTCATAGCTATGGATCGCTGGTTCTGTCTCTCCCTGCTGTGCATGCAAAAACAGGGGAGATTTAGTGGTATATGGTTTTGGTGTGCAGGATTATGATGCTACAGATTAACACAATGACAGAGTCTGGAGGGGGCAGCAGCATGAGGAAGCCACAGAGTGGCACAATGACAGAGTCTTAAGGTGTCGGCAGAAGCAGCATCAGGAGGAGGTCATAAAGTGGCACAATGACAGAGTCTGGAGTTGGCAGCAGCATGAGGAGATCACAGACTGCCACAATGACAGAGTGTGCAAGTGGCGGCAGCAGCAGCATCAGGAGGAGGCCACAGAGTGGCAAGGTAACATAGTGCGGATACGGCAGCATCAGGATACCACAGAGAGGCAAGGTGACATAGCGTGGATAAGGCAGCAGCAGCATCAGGATACCACAGAGTGGTAAGGTGACATAGTGTGGAGATGGCAGCAGCAGCTGCATCAGGATACTACAGAGTGGCAAGTAGAGATGTCGCAAACATAAAAATTTTCGTTCGCGGACAGCGAATGCGAATTTCCGCAAATAGAAACATAGAAACATAGAAACATAGAATGTGTCGGCAGATAAGAACCATTTGGCCCATCTAGTCTGCCCAATATATCTGAATCCTATTAATAGTCCCTGGCCCTATCTTATATGAAGGATAGCCTTATGCCTATCCCATGCATGCTTAAACCCCTTCACTGTATTTGCAGCTACCACTTCTGCAGGAAGGCTATTCCATGCATCCACTACTCTCTCAGTAAAGTAATACTTCCTTATATTACTTTTAAACCTTTGCCCCTCTAATTTAAAACTGTGTCCTCTTGTGGTAGTTTTTCTTCTTTTAAATATGCTCTCCTCCTTTACCGAGTTGATTCCCTTTATGTATTTAAAAGTTTCTATCATATCCCCTCTGTCTCTTCTTTCTTCCAAGCTATACATGTTAAGGTCCTTTAACCTTTCCTGGTAAGTTTTATCCTGCAATCCATGTACTAGTTTAGTAGCTCTTCTCTGAACTCTCTCTAGAGTATCTATATCTTTCTGGAGATATGGCCTCCAGTACTGCGCACAATACTCCAAGTGAGGTCTCACCAGTGTTCTGTACAGCGGCATAAGCACTTCACTCTTTCTACTGCTTATACCTCTCCCTATACATCCAAGCATTCTGCTGGCATTTCGTGCTGCTCTATTACATTGTCTTCCCACCTTTAAGTCTTCTGAAATAATTACTCCTAAATCCCTTTCCTCAGATACTGAGGTCAGGACTGTGTCAAATATTCTATATTCTGCCCTTGGGTTTGCATTATCTTGCACTTATCCACATTAAATTTCAGTTGCCAGAGTTCTGACCATTCTTCTAGTTTTCCTAAATCCTTTTCCATTTGGCGTTTCCCTCCAGGAACATCAACCCTGTTACATATCTTTGTGTCATTAGCAAAAAGACAAACCTTACCATCGAGGCCTTTTGCAATATCACTTATGAAGATATTAAACAAAATCGGTCCCAGTACAGATCCCTGTGGAACCCCACTGGTAACATGACCTTGTTTTGAATGTTCTCCATTGACTACAACCCTCTGCTGTCTGTCACTCAGCCACTGCCTAATCCACTCAACAATATGGGAGTCCATGCTCAATGACTGCAGTTTATTGATAAGTCTTCTATGTGGGACAGTGTCAAAAGCCTTACTAAAATCTAGATATGCGATGTCTACTGCACCTCCACCGTCTATTATTTTAGTCACCCAGTCAAAAAAATCTATAAGATTTGTTTGACATGATCTCCCTGAAGTAAACCCATGTTGTTTTTCATCTTGCAATCCATGGGATTTTAGATGTTCCACAATCCAATCCTTTAATAGGGTTTCCATTAATTTGCCTACTATTGATGTCAGACTCACTGGTCTATAGTTGCTCGATTCCTCCCTACTACCTTTCTTGTGAATGGGCACGACATTTGCCAATTTCCAATCTTCCGGGACGACTCCTGTTACTAATGATTGGTTAAATAAATCTGTTAGCGGTTTTGCCAGCTCACCACTAAGCTCTTTTAATAATTTTGGGTGTATCTCATCAGGCCCCTGTGACTTATTTGTCTTCACCTTAGACAGCAAACTTAGAACATCTTCCTCTGTAAAGATACATGCATCAAATGATTTATTAGTCATCCTTTCTAGTGGAGGTCCTTCTCCTTCTTTTTCTTTTGTAAAAACTGAACAGAAGTATTCATTAGGCAGTCGGCTAGCCCTTTATTCTCTTCTACATACCTTCCGTCCTTTGTTTTTAATTTAGTTATTCCTTGTTTTAATTTCCTTTTTTCATTTATATATCTGAAGAATGTCTTATCCCCTTTTTTCATAGACTGAGCTAGTTTTTCTTCTGCCTGCGCTTTAGAAGTTCTTATAACTTGCTTGGCCTCTCTCTGCCTAATCTTGTAGATTTCCTTATCTTCATTGCTCTGGGTTTTTTTATAATTACAAAATGCTAGCTTTTTATTTTTAATGATTTGGGCCACTTCTGCTGAGTACCACAGTGGTCTCTTCTTTTTTTTGCTTTTACTGACAAGTCTAATGCAATTTTTTGTTGCCTTCAATAATGAACCTTTTAAGTAGTCCCATTTCTCCTGGACTCCATGTAATCCGTTCCAGTCTGATAAGGACTCATTTATGACTAATTTCATTTTTGAAAAGTCTGTTTTTCTAAAATCTAAAACTTTTGTTTTTGTGTGGTGGGACTCTTTCACAGTTCTTATATTAAACCACACTGACTGGTGATCACTAGATCCCAAGGTTTCGCCTACAATGACATCATATACCGAATCCCCATTTGTGAATACCAAATCCAAAATGGCCTCCCTCCGGGTTGGCTCCTCAGCCACTTGTTGTAGAGATAACCCCAGTAGGGAATTTAGAATATCTGTACTCCTGGTAGAACTTGCTATTTTGGTTTTCCAGTTTATATCTGGAAGATTGAAATCTCCCATAATGATAACTTCTCCTTTCATTGTCATTTTAGCTATTTCTTCAACTAGTAGATCATCTAGTTCTTTAACTTGACCAGGTGGTCTATATATCACAACTACACGAGTTACTGCATGGTTAGCAAACTGCAACGTAACCCAAACTGACTCTATGTTGGCCTCACCAACTTTAGGTTAGATTTAATGCTATCTTTCACATACAGGGCCACTCCTCCTCCTTTCTTGCCTTCTCTGTCTCTTCTGTATAAAGAGTACCCTGGTATGGTTATGTCCCAGTCATTTCTTTCATTAAACCATGTCTCCGTAACAGCCACTAAATCTACATTCTCAGATGCCATTATTGACCCAAGTTCATTGATTTTTTTACCTAAACTGCGAGCATTTGTAGACAGGACTCTGAGCTTATCATTTCTTAACCTCTGTGCTTCTGACCTGTTCTGGCATTGTTTCGGGGGGCAATTGGACTCTTTTATTTTCACTCTTTTGCCCCCCTTCCTAGTTTAAATACTCTTTCGCAAATTCTTGGAGATGTTCACTGAGTACATTTGTTCCTTTGAGAGAAAGATGCAAACCATCTTTTTTGTACAGTTCCTTTCTATTCCAAGTAGAGCTATCATGAGAAACAAAGCCAAATCCTTGCTCTTGACACCATTTACCAAGCCATATGTTGAACTCCTTTATGCGCCTCTGCCTATCATTCTGAACATTATGCACAGGCAGAACTTCAGAAAATGAAATGGTGGATGCAAAATCCTGTACGTCATTACCAAGTGTGATAAAAGATTTTTTCACCTCTGACACTTCATTGCAAGCCAGGTCATTTGTCCCTAGATGGACAAGAACATCCACGTCCCCTTCCTGCTTTGTTTGCTTAACAATATTAATAATACGTCTTCTATCTCTTCTAGCAGTAGCCCCAGGGAGACATCTCACAAAACCATTTTCTTTAAGCTCCACACTTCTTATGATTGAATCACCCAGCAACAGCTGCTTCCTTTGAGACTTCACTTTATCTTTTTTGTTGCATACATTAGACATAGGAGTCGATGGTTTCTCACCCTCTGTGCTTCAGTCCATATCCATGTTGTCCTTACATTCTGAGAGTGCTGCAAATGAATTATGGAGAACCACCGACTGTGGGACATGTCTTCTATCCACCACTCTAAGACTTCCAGAACCTACATTAACCCATCTGCCATTTCTGGGGGTCCTCTGTGGCAGTGGCATTGCAGCAGACCTAGCTGGAGTTTGTTTAACAGATAATTTAAATATTTCAGATTTCAAAAATGAAATTTCCTGCTGCAGTAAGGAGAACTGTCTACAGATCTGACAGCATCCGAATCTCCAAAGAGTGGAACATGAAATAAATGCACAACAATTCCTGCACTGAACCAAGTCTGCCATTTTAAAGAGGGAAAAAAAAATAAAAAAATTGTAAATTTAAATCAAACAAATCTTACCTTTTTTCTTTTTTTTGTATTGTTTCCACCTTCCAGCCTACCTCCTGACTATCTCCTGCAATATCTCTTTACTGTACTTAATGTAGTACTTGAAGGTAGTACTTGCAGCTAATGAATTAGGCCAGCTAATGAGTCTGTCTCTATATATACACACACTGCTTCCCAGCTCCTCCCCCAGCAACAAATGTAACACCTTAGTGAGCTAGGCTCATTAGCAAACGCACAATAGCAAACAGCTGACCAAATTCCTTACCTCTTTTCAAGCAATGGTCAGAAAAAACAACACAGATGAGCCAGTTGCAAACTCTAAGCCAATCTCTTGCAGTCTCTCTTCAATCTCTTCAGTCTCCTGCAATATCTCTTTACTGTACTTAATGTAGCACTTGAAGGTAGTACTTGCAGCTAATGAATTAGGCCAGCTAATGAGTCTGTCTCTATATATACACACACTGCTTCCCAGCTCCTCCACCAGCAACAAATGTAACACCTTAGTGAGCTAGGCTCATTAGCAAACGCACAATAGCAAACAGCTGACCAAATTCCTTACCTCTTTTCAAGCAATGGTCAGAAAAAACAACACAGATGAGCCAGTTGCAAACTCTAAGCCAATCTCTTGCAGTCTCTCTTCAATCTCTTCAGTCTCCTGCAATATCTCTTTACTGTACTTAATGTAGCACTTGAAGGTAGTACTTGCAGCTAATGAATTAGGCCAGCTAATGAGTCTGTCTCTATATATATACACACTGCTTCCCAGCTCCTCCCCCAGCAACAAATGTAACACCTTAGTGAGCTAGGCTCATTAGCAAACGCACAATAGCAAACAGCTGACCAAATTCCTTACCTCTTTTCAAGCAATGGTCAGAAAAAACAACACAGATGAGCCAGTTGCAAACTCTAAGCCAATCTCTTGCAGTCTCTCTTCAATCTCTTCAGTCTCCTGCAATATCTCTTTACTGTACTTAATGTAGTACTTGAAGGTAGTACTTGCAGCTAATGAATTAGGCCAGCTAATGAGTCTGTCTCTATATATACACACACTGCTTCCCAGCTCCTCCCCCAGCAACAAATGTAACACCTTAGTGAGCTAGGCTCATTAGCAAACGCACAATAGCAAACAGCTGACCAAATTCCTTACCTCTTTTCAAGCAATGGTCAGAAAAAACAACACAGATGAGCCAGTTGCAAACTCTAAGCCAATCTCTTGCAGTCTCTCTTCAATCTCTTCAGTCTCCTGCAATATCTCTTTACTGTACTTAATGTAGCACTTGAAGGTAGTACTTGCAGCTAATGAATTAGGCCAGCTAATGAGTCTGTCTCTATATATACACACACTGCTTCCCAGCTCCTCCCCCAGCAACAAATGTAACACCTTAGTGAGCTAGGCTCATTAGCAAACGCACAATAGCAAACAGCTGACCAAATTCCTTACCTCTTTTCAAGCAATGGTCAGAAAAAACAACACAGATGAGCCAGTTGCAAACTCTAAGCCAATCTCTTGCAGTCTCTCTTCAATCACTTCAGTCTCCTGCAATATCTCTTTACTGTACTTAATGTAGTACTTGAAGGTAGTACTTGCAGCTAATGAATTAGGCCAGCTAATGAGTCTGTCTCTATATATACACCACTGCTTCCCAGCTCCTCCCCCAGCAACAAATGTAACACCTTAGTGAGCTAGGCTCATTAGCAAACGCACAATAGCAAACAGCTGACCAAATTCCTTACCTCTTTTCAAGCAATGGTCAGAAAAAACAACACAGATGAGCCAGTTGCAAACTCTAAGCCAATCTCTTGCAGTCTCTCTTCAATCTCTTCAGTCTCCTGCAATATCTCTTTACTGTACTTAATGTAGTACTTGAAGGTAGTACTTGCAGCTAATGAATTAGGCCAGCTAATGAGTCTGTCTCTATATATACACACACTGCTTCCCAGCTCCTCCCCCAGCAACAAATGTAACACCTTAGTGAGCTAGGCTCATTAGCAAATGCACAATAGCAAACAGCTGACCAAATTCCTTACCTCTTTTCAAGCAATGGTCAGAAAAAACAACACAGATGAGCCAGTTGCAAACTCTAAGCCAATCTCTTGCAGTCTCTCTTCAATCTCTTCAGTCTCCTGCAATATCTCTTTACTGTACTTAATGTAGCACTTGAAGGTAGTACTTGCAGCTAATGAATTAGGCCAGCTAATGAGTCTGTCTCTATATATACACACACTGCTTCCCAGCTCCTCCCCCAGCAACAAATGTAACACCTTAGTGAGCTAGGCTCATTAGCAAACGCACAATAGCAAACAGCTGACCAAATTCCTTACCTCTTTTCAAGCAATGGTCAGAAAAAACAACACAGATGAGCCAGTTGCAAACTCTAAGCCAATCTCTTGCAGTCTCTCTTCAATCTCTTCAGTCTCCTGCAATATCTCTTTACTGTACTTAATGTAGCACTTGAAGGTAGTACTTGCAGCTAATGAATTAGGCCAGCTAATGAGTCTGTCTCTATATATACACACACTGTTTCCCAGCTCCTCCCCCAGCAACAAATGTAACACCTTAGTGAGCTAGGCTCATTAGCAAACGCACAATAGCAAACAGCTGACCAAATTCCTTACCTCTTTTCAAGCAATGGTCAGAAAAAACAACACAGATGAGCCAGTTGCAAACTCTAAGCCAATCTCTTGCAGTCTCTCTTCAATCTCTTCAGTCTCCTGCAATATCTCTTTACTGTACTTAATGTAGTACTTGAAGGTAGTACTTGCAGCTAATGAATTAGGCCAGCTAATGAGTCTGTCTCTATATATACACACACTGCTTCCCAGCTCCTCCCCCAGCAACAAATGTAACACCTTAGTGAGCTAGGCTCATTAGCAAACGCACAATAGCAAACAGCTGACCAAATTCCTTACCTCTTTTCAAGCAATGGTCAGAAAAAACAACACAGATGAGCCAGTTGCAAACTCTAAGCCAATCTCTTGCAGTCTCTCTTCAATCTCTTCAGTCTCCTGCAATATCTCTTTACTGTACTTAATGTAGTACTTGAAGGTAGTACTTGCAGCTAATGAATTAGGCCAGCTAATGAGTCTGTCTCTATATATACACACACTGCTTCCCAGCTCCTCCTCCAGCAACAAATGTAACACCTTAGTGAGCTAGGCTCATTAGCAAACGCACAATAGCAAACAGCTGACCAAATTCCTTACCTCTTTTCAAGCAATGGTCAGAAAAAACAACACAGATGAGCCAGTTGCAAACTCTAAGCCAATCTCTTGCAGTCTCTCTTCAATCTCTTCAGTCTCCTGCAATATCTCTTTACTGTACTTAATGTAGTACTTGAAGGTAGTACTTGCAGCTAATGAATTAGGCCAGCTAATGAGTCTGTCTCTATATATACACACACAGCTTCCCAGCTCCTCCCCCAGCAACAAATGTAACACCTTAGTGAGCTAGGCTCATTTCCATCACTATTGTGGCCATAAAGAGTCCCTGTGGGTTTTAAAATTCGCCTGCCTATTGAAGTCTATGGTGGTTCGCGAACGGGCGAACCACCATAGACTTCAATAGGAAGGCGAATTTTAAAACCCACACGGACTCTTTCTGGCCACAATAGTGATGGAAAAGTTGTTTCAAGGGGACTAACACCTGGACTGTGGCATGCTGGAGGGGGATCCATGGCAAAACTCCCATGGAAAATCATGTAGTTGACGCAGAGTCAAGTTTTAATCCATAAAGGGCATAAATCACCTAACATTCCTAAATTGTTTGGAATAACGTGCTTTAACAAATCCAGTGTGTGTATACGATCAGGTATGATGTTGTATCGATCAGGTAGTGTAAGGGTTACATCCGCTTCACAGTAACAGACCAAACTCTGACAGACCAAACTCCCCGTTTAACGCACCGCAAACAACCGCAAACAGTCCATTTGCACAACCGCAAAGGTTGGATACCAAGCTAGCCATGTCCCGTTCCTTGTCCTCACTGACGTCATTGAAGGTCTCTTCCTCCACCCAGCCACGTACAACACCAAGGGTCCCCGAAAGGTGACAACAAGCCCCCTGGGACGCCTGCTGTGGTTGGTCTTACACCTCCTCAAAGCCACCTTCCTCCTCTGACTCCTCTTCTTCAGACTCCTCTCTCTGCGTTGCAGCAGGTCCAGCAATCGACGACGACAAGGCTGCTTCTGGTGGTGATGGTGACCACAACTCTTCCTCTTCATGCTCATCTACTGCCTGATCCAGCACTCTTCGCAGGGCATGCTCCAGAAAAAAACGCATATGGGATGAGGTCGAGGATGTTGCCTTGGGTTTGACTGACCAGGTTTGTCACCTCCACAAAAGGACGCATGAGCCTACAGCCATTGTGCATGAGCGTTCAGTAACGCGGCCAAAAAATACCCAGCTCCGCAGAGGCTGTCCTCTTTTTTTTTTAATTAAAAAAATCTGTTCTTACCAGTTTAATCTAGTTTTGTCCCCAATCAGGGGCCGGTGTATGGAATAGATTTTCGGAATCGGGAGATGGAAAAAGATGGTTGGTCGGTCCTCTTACTTCCAATTTGGGGCACTGCGCGTGCGCCGTGCAATGTACTGTGCCACCCTATATGAGTGGTGTGTTAAGTAGTACTATTCCTATCAGTTTAATCCCTGTTACGTCCCCTATCAGGGGCCGGTGTATGGAATAGATTTTAGGAACCGAGAGATGGAAAAAGATGGTTGGTCTGTCCTCTTACTTCCAATTTGGGGCACTGCGCATGCGCCGGGCAATGTACTGTGCCATCCTATATGAGTGGTGGGCAGTGGGCACAGTACAGTCTGTGGGCCTGACACTCACTGGCAGGCAACTGCAATTATATTACAGAGGAAAAATTAAATGACTTTTTTATCTGCAAGGTGCTGTGCCACCCTATATGAGTGGTGGGCACAGTACAGTCTGTGGGCCTGACGCACACTGGCAGGCAACTGCAATTATATTACAGAGGAAAAATTAAATGACTTTTTTATCTGCAAGGTGCTGTGCCACCCTATATGAGTGGTGGGCAGTGGGCACAGTACAGTATGTGGGCCTGACACTCACTGGCAGGCAACTGCAATTATATTACAGAGGAAAAATAACTTTTTTATCTGCAAGGTGCTGTGCCACCCTATGACTGGTGGGCAGTGGGCACAGTACAGTCTGTGGGCCTGACACTCACTGGCAGGCAACTGCAATTATATTACAGAGGAAAAATTGTATGACTTTATTATTTGCAAGGTACTGTGCCACCCTATATGAGTGGTGGGCAGTGGGCACAGTACAGTCTGTGGGCCTGACACTCACTGGCAGGCAACTGCAATTATATTACAGAGAAAAAATTTAATGAATTTTTTTTATCTGAAAGGTGCTGTGCCACCCTATATAAGTGGTGGGCAGTGGGCACAATACAGTCTGTGGGCCTGACACTCACTGGCAGGCAACTGCAATTATATTACAGAGAAAAAATTAAATGACTTTTTTATCTGCAAGGTAATGTGCCACCCGATATGAGTGGTGGGCACTGGCAGTGGGCACAGTACAGTCAGTGGGCCTGACACACACTGGCAGGAAACTGCAATTATATTAAAGCGTAAAAATTTTATGACTTTTTTATCTGCAAGGTACTGTGCCACCCGATATGAGTGGTGTGCACACAGTACAGTCAGTGGGCCTGTGGCCTCTCACACACGGGCAGGTAACTGCAATATATATAAAGAAAAAAATAAATAAAAGCAGACTGATGTACCAGCCCTAAAAAGGGCTTTTTGGGGTGCTGTCAGGACGCTGTCCTTACAGCAGATGAGTCTTTGAGGTCTGGAGTGGACACAGAACACTGGCCTAGCTAACGATCTCCCTATTAATTCAGCAGCAGCAGCACTCTCCCTGCTCTAACTAACACTGCAGCTTCAGAATGAATCTAAGATGGATGCTGCCCTTGCTTTTTGATAGGAGGTGGGAGGGTCTGCGAGGGAGGGTATGCTGATTGGCTGGAATGTGTCTGCTGACTGTGAGGTACAGGGTCAAAGTTTGCTCAATGATGACGTATAGGGGGCGGACCGAACATCGCATATGTTCGTCCGCCGCGGCAAACGTGAACAAGCGATGTTCGCCGGGAACTGTTCGCCGGCGAATAGTTCGGGACATCTCTAGTGGCAAGGTGACATAGTGTGGATAAGGCAGCAGCTGCATCAGGAGACCACAAAGTGAGCCGGTGACAGAGTGGGACGGTGGTTGGCATTACCAGTACCCACTAAGTTAGGTGAAAGAAGGAGCACTTGGCATCAGATGTGTGGCATCAGGCAGGTAGCAGCATCAGAGTAGTGGCTGAGGCAGGTAGTCATAAGAAACCAGTCTCTTTTTTCAAAGTGTTGATGTGGCACCATGATCTAGTCTGATGCATCTGGAATTGGTTGGTGGAAATCCTGGCTGATCCACGCCTGATTCATTTTGACAAAGGTCAGTCTCTCCACATTGGAGAGTGAGTCAATAGATTAAGGGATTATGATTTAGAGGTATGGGTTATTGTATATTTTTTCACATATTGTATTTGTGTTTTTTCAATTATGTAGAATTATATTTATTGAATCACTTTTGCACAATCATTATTTCACATCCACTTTATTTTGATTGATATTTGTCATCATACATTGCACATATTCATATATTATTTTTATTTTATTAGCACATTCACATTCGGTATTATTCATTATCACGATTCTTTAATTGTAATTAATTTGAACAATTGTATGTATTTATTATAATCATGGATCTCATTTAATTATAAATATTCCTTTTTTATTATTTTGTGCCTTTTGATGTATGCACTAATCATGATGGTTCTTTTCCCTATTCTAGTTCTGTGTAGGACTCCTCCCCCTCTTCTCCTGTTTTCTTCTTCTCTTTTCTTGATTTTTACCTCTCCGCTCTTTCTGTTGGCCGGAATTCGCATCTGATATACAGTCAGGTCCATAAATATTGGGACATCGAAACAATTCTAACATTTTTGGCTCTATACACCACGACAATGGGTTTGAAAGGAAACAAACAAGATGTGCTTTAACTGCAGACTGTCAGCTTTAATTTGAGTGTATTTACATCCAAATAAGGTGAACTGTGTAGGAATTACAACAGTTTGCATATGTGCCTCCAACTTGTTGAGTGACCAAAAGTAATGGGACAATTGGCTTCTCAGCTGTTCCATGGCCAGGTGTGTGTTATTCCCTCCTATCCCAATTACAATGAGCAGATAAAAGGTCCAGAGTTAATTTCAAGTGTGCTATTTGCATTTGGAATCTGTTGCTGTCAACTCTCAAGATGAGATCCAAAGAGCTGTCACTATCAGTGAAGCAAGCCATCATTAGGCTGAAAAAACAAAACAAACCCATCAGAGAGATAGCAAAAACATTAGGCGTGGCCAAAACAACTGTTTGGAACATTCTTAAAAAGAAGGAACGCATCGGTGAGCTCAGCAACACCAAAAGACCCGGAAGACCACGAAAAAACAACTGTGGTGGATGACCGAAGAATTCTTTCCCTGGTGAAGAAAACACCCTTCACAACAGTTGGCCAGATCAAGAACATTCTCCAGGAGGTAGGTGTATGTGTGTCAAAGTCAACAATCAAGAGAAGACTTAACCAGAGTGAATACAGAGGATTCACCACAAGATGTAAACCATTGGTGAGCCTCAAAAACAGGAAGGCCAGATTAGAGTTTGCCAAACGACATCTAAAAAAGCCTTCACAGTTCTGGAACAACATCCTATGGACAGATGAGACCAAGATCAACTTGTTCTAGAGTGATGGGAAGAGAAGAGAATGGAGAAGGAAAGGAACTTCTCATGATCCTAAGCATACCACCTCATCAGTGAAGCATGGTGGTGGTAGTGTCATGGCGTGGGCATGTATAGCTGCCAATGGAACTGGTTTTCTTGTATTTATTGATGATGTGACTGCTGACAAAAGCAGCAGGATGAATTCTGAAGTGTTTCGGGCAATATTATCTGCTCATATTCAGCCAAATGCTTCAGAACTCATTGGACTGCGCTTCACAGTGTAGATGGACAATGACCCAAAGCATACTGCAAAAGCAACCAAAGAGTTTTTTAAGGGAAAGAAGTGGAATGTTATGCAATGGCCAAGTCAATCACCTGACCTGAATCCGATTGAGCATGCATTTCACTTGTTGAAGACAAAACTGAAGGAAAAATGCCCCAAAAACAAGCAGGAACTGAAGACAGTTGCAGTAGAGGCCTGGCAGAGCATCACCAGGGATGAAACCCAGCGTCTGGTGATGTCTATGCGTTCCAGACTCCAGGCTGTAATTGACTGCAAAGGATTTGCAACCAAGTATTAAAAAGTGAAAGTTTGATTTATGATTATTATTCTGTCCCATTACTTTTGGTCCCTTAACAAGTGGGAGGCACATGTGCAAACTGTTGTAATTCCTACACCGTTCACCTGATTTGGATGTAAATACCCTCAAATTAAAGCTGACAGTCTGCAGTTAAAGCACATCTTGTTCGTTTCATTTCAAATCCATTATGGTGGTGTATAGAGCCAAAAGTGTTAGAATTGTGGCGATTTCCCAATATTTATGGACCTGACTGTAATCAATTATGCAAATATAATAATTATGACTGATACCATTTGTTTGGATCTAACTGCCAGGCCTGAGCAGGCGCATCTATGCCTTTGATGCCGCCGGCCTGGATCTCGTAATATGTATGTCGTGACTCCGGTCCCGCGTCATCATCATGCGATCAGCGGTGTGGTCACGTGATGACATCACATGACACGCGCATCATGTGACTTTTAATGATATCGAGAGCCGAAACAGCGCGGCCACATCCCCTCAAAGGTGCTTAATATATAGGGTCTTTTGTGATTGGTTTCTTTGGGTATTTAAACTGTGTCCCTCAGTGATGACGCCACCCCCAGACAAAGGTTCGCCGAAACGCGCGTCGGGGATGGCGCCATCCTGGTGGAGACACAGCGTGGGTAACTGTTCTTTGTCCCTTATATGTATTTGATACACTAATGCACTTGCACTTTATTTGATTTGGTTTTGTATATCAATATGGACAATTTTTTAACTTTGTATCTGCTGTGTCTTCCTCCAGTTGATGTCGCCTTTCCCTGTACTGATGTCTTTTAATTATGTATTTAATTCTGTAATAAAGTTTTGTATTAGATTTGCAAGTGGTCTGGTATTGCTTTATAGGTATTTATTTAACTTATTATACTATAGGCTTTTTTATGATAAGTCTAACCCATCAGAGTGCCAATTTGACAGATACGTTAATTTTTGGGGCTTCTTGGTTGTTGTCTCCACATTTTGGCCCCCGCTGCACTAAACACCCGCTCTGATGCCACAATACTGTCCGGGCAGGACCGCTTTTCCAGGGCAAACTTGGCTAGTTGCGGCCACAAATCCAGTTTGGCTGCCCAGTAGTCCAGGGGATCTTCAATGTGGGGTGGCAGGGTGCTGTCCAAGTATGCCACCACCTGTTGGTTAAGGACCTGCTCCAGGTCTACCTGCTGCTGCTGGTGAATAGTTTCTTAACTATGCGGGTGAAGAAAGATACTCATCAGCAACTGCAGACTCAGGTTGCTGCTGATGGAGCTGGTACTGCTCCTGCTATCCCACCCCTCCCCAGCAGTCATGGCAGAGAAACGTGAGTGCAGAGGGCCCCCCAGTCAGACCTGTGAGAGGATGGACGATGTCGCAGGTAGGCAGGCCAAACTGACTACATAGGATGTCTCTGTAGTAGTTCAGTTTGTCCTCCCTCTCAGTGGGTGTAAAAAAAAAAGCCCCCATTCTGGACTGGTAGTGAGGGTCCAACAAGGTGGAGAGCCAGAAGTCATCCCTCTGCCGAATGGTGAATTTGGCTGTCACTACGCAAGCAAGCGAGCATGCATCGGGCCATTTGTGCAAGAGACTCGGAGAGAATCCCTGACTCCATCTCCACTGCATACTGCCATGGTGTGTCTGGGTCCTCTGCCTCCTCCTCATTGACCTGCAGCTCATCTGGCTGCTCCTGCTCCTTTTCTTCTATCACCAGTGTGTAAAAACCACTCATTTCTCTACACATTGCTTGTCCTCCAATGTCCTCCTCCTATAGTTCGGCCCCCAAAAGCCTCTTGTGGACGTGAGATCTAGGCGCCACGTCTCCAGTGCCCTGACCATCCATTGTTACCAACATTCTATGTAGCAGTGGAATGACGTTGTTCATTTCGTAGTCCTGGTGACTGACAAATAACGTGGCATCCTCAAAGGGCCTGAGCAAACGGCAGGTGTCATGCATGAGTTACACAGGGGAGAACTCCTATCCGCTTGGATCATCAAGAAATCGTTTATGGCCTTTCTATGTTCGTACAGTCGGTCCAACATATGGAGGGTGGAATTCCAACGGGTGGAAACGACGCATATCAGTCTATGTTTGGGATGCTGTTCTGCCTCTGCAGCTCAAGGAGGGTGTGCTTTGTGGTGTACGAGTGGCGAAAGTGCATGCAAAGTTTCCTGGCCATTTTTAGGATGTCTTGTAGATGGGTGGAAGACTTCAGGAAACACTTGACAACCAGATTGAACATGTGTGCCATGCAGGGCGCATGGCTCAGCCTTCCTTGACGCAGCGCAGACACCATGTTCTTCCCGTTGTGGGCGATAAAGGACATGTACTGTCCCTGACCGTAGTTTCAGACACCGACATGCTCAAGGACTGGCCCACCTTCTGTTCTACATATTTGTGCAGGGCTGGTACTGCCTTTTTGGCAAAGAAATTATGCCTTGGGACTCTCCACCTCGGCTTGGCACAAGCCATCAGTTCTCTAAAAGGTGCAGAGTCCACCACTTGGAAAGGGAGGGACTGCAGCACTAGCAACTTGGACAGGAGCACGTTCAGCTTCTGCGCTGTTGAATGCGTGCACGCATACTGGTGTCTCCTGGCAATCACCTTGGTGATTGATTACTGACGGAATGCATGACAAGGAGTAGGAGCAGCAGGAACATCAGGACTGGCAGATGATGGGAGGGGCAGACAGCTCCCTTCGGCTGAGGTGGTGGAGCCTTGACTGCCACAAACAGTGTGCGTGCCAGTGGGTGATGCAGCAGTTGCTGCGGCAGGCTGGACCACCATATCGGAGCCACAGTTCTCCCAGGACACTGTATGGCGACGCTGCATATGTTGATGCAGGGCCGTAGTGCCAACATTGGCTCCCTGGCCACGCTTCACTTTCTGCCCACAGATTCTACATATGGCCACATTCACCTCCTCCGGCGTCTTCACAAAAAACTGCCACACCGCCGACTAGATTGTTTCCCCCCTAACAGTCCACACTATCTGAATGCTACTGCCGCTGCCTTTGTGAAACTCTGCACCACTACTTCCCGGGCAGGTAGGCTACTGCAAAGCAGGTGATCTACCCCACTCCTGTTTGGCTCCCGACCTCCCACTGCTGCTACCCTGCTGACTCCGGGACACCCTATCGAATGGCTGACTCCGCTGCTGGCTCACAGACATGCTGCCACCCTCTTCTCCTGATGATGACGCCCCTTCTGTACCTGGCTCCTAAATGCGATTGGCTTCATTATCATCGAGTAGTGTCTGCACGTCACTGATGTCCTCCTCAACCGTCTCTGGGTCAGGAGCCTGACCACTCTCAAAACCACCTGCCACGCCACTCTACTCATCACTACTTGCCTGCCTAGCGTCTGAAGCGGCAGATGTCTCCTCCACATCTTGGTTTGGCAGTAGCTGCTGACTTTCTTCTAGTAGCTCTTCCTCGCTGAAAAGTGGAGCCGAGCCTACGGCATATAATACTTCTCGCGGTGTGGAAACTGAAAATGACAGAGGAAGGTTCAGGACAGGTGGGGGCACAGGGCCTACTCCCGGGTCATGCCAACTAAGCGTCGTGTCAGAAGAACCCACCGACTCTTGGCTGCGGGTGTCTGATGTCACTTGGGACGAAGGGGATGACCGAGTCAACCATTCAAGAACCGCTGGGTTGCTAGTCAAGACACGACCGCTAGATGACACCGGGAGCTCAGGCCTCTCTCTGAGACCCCAGCTGCCACACCACCTTACTCTGCTGCGACATCTGCTACGCCAGAAACATTTAGGCCTCTGCCACTCCTCTGTGCATGGCCAGGCACTTCTATGTCTGACATACTTTTAGCTGAAGTAAATAAATTAAACACAAATTAAAACGCCCCTAAAAGCTACAAAATGAGAATTGATTTTTCATGTAGTGCTGAAATACGCCACTATAAGCTTTCACTAGGAAAAAATTAAGCAGTGAAGTGTGTATAGATTTTTATTTTTGTTACAGAAATACGCCCCTATACGCTTTCAACGGTAAAAAATTAAGCAGTGAAGTGCGCATAGATTTTTCTTGTTGTTTTTAATTAAATATGCCCCTATACGCTTTCACTAGAAAAAAAATTAAGCAGTAGAGTGTGCATAGATTTTTATTTTTGTTAAAGGAATACGCCCCTATACGCTTTTACTGGGAAAAAATTAAGCAGTGAAGTGCGTATACATTTTTCTTTTTTTACAGAAATACCCCACTATACGCTTTCACCAGAAATAACTGCAACAGTGCAGTGCATATATATTTTTCTTTTTTTACTGAAATACGCCTCTATACCCTTTTACCAGAATAAACTTAAACACTGAACTGCTTATATATTTTTCTTATAGGACTGAAATACGCCCCTATACGCTTTCACCAGAAAGAACTGCAACAGTGCAGTGTGTATATATTTTCTTTTTTTATTGAAATACGCCCCTATACGCTTTCACCAGAAAAAAACTGCAGCAGTGAAGTGCGTATATATTTTTCCTTTTCCACAGATATAAGCCACTAAAGGCTATTCAACATAGCACTTTACCCCAAGAATTACAGAGCTGTATAATGGCTATTTCGATCTGCAAATAATCCTTCCCTGCACTTGCAAATCGCTTTCATATCACTGTCCCTAGCGCCTTCTGACGTATCTCCCTGCACTAAGATGCTGTGAAATGATTCCTTCCTATTCTTTCCCTGCACTTATAAATAGTTTTTTCTTTTTTCTTTTTTTTTTACAATCAAGTTTTTCCAATTGCTGTCCATAGCGCCTTCTCACTTCTGTCCCTGCACTCAGAATGCTGGAAAATGGCAGAATCTAAAATGGCTTCCGTATTTATAGGGCTGTGACATCACAGTGCTGGCTGCTGATGGGCTGCATGCATGTCAATCTGGGCGATCCCGTCTTCACAGAGTTTCTTGCCCCATTTCCTTTAGTCCTCACACATGTAGCTGCCATTTTAAGAAAAATTATATTTGTTACCACGAAGCGTGAGAAAATTCACATTCGTTGCGAATAAAAAATTTCCTGAAATTTGGATCGAATTCCACTTCATTAACTTCTATTTGCTCATCTCTAGTGCCAACCAATATCATCCATTCTGCACCCAGTAGTAAAACCAGGTCTAAATGATCACCATCCTCATCTTTTGCTGGCTTTACTTCTTCCAAATCATCCTACAAAGTCTCCACATGCTATAAAAGTCAGCAAGATGCAGAGAGAAAGAAGAGCTGGATGTTCCTGATGACATATTCTCATCGATATTAGATGATGTGGAAAAGGAGGAAAAGCAGATGGCAGAAGAAAAGCTCCCACTTGTAGGGCAGGAGAGCACTGGGATTGGAGAAGTGGGTATCCCCGAGATTATTAATATTCAGTGCTTAGTGTTGAGTGAATCGAACTTTAGATCAGAGTTCCGACGCCAATTTGTTCAAACACTTCAGTTTTAATGTTGTCTCAGAGAGTTTGGGGAATTAATTCAGTAATCACATCTGCATCTTTAAAAATATTTTAAAATAGCAATCCAAAGTTGGGTTTGATACCAGCTGGTACCTCGGTACCAAACACCCGAGTTCGGATCTCTGATCCAAAGCTCAATTTGCTCAACAGTGTTTACTGTCAAATATCCTGCCGGAGATTGCAGACAAAAACAGCAATAATATGCATATAGTGCCCTCACCTAACTAGCCAAACACCATACCAACAGCCCCAGTGTGGTGCAACAGTGCTGTCTTTATTATTAAATGAAAGGCAGCTGTGAGCTAATTGACCAAATTATTCTTCACCGCAGCATGGCAACAACCCGCCTGCAGCACGGCAGCTCCGTGTGGTCATTCCCTAAGTCAGAGTGGCCTGGGTATACCTGATTTACTGTATAGCAATTTGTGTCAAATTAATTTCTTAGAAATCAAATTTGCTGTGGAACTTCAGCGAAGTTGCCGAATCCAATATTTTTTTTTACTTTGCTAATATTCTGCATTAAAGAGGAATTACACACCTGTGATATTGGTAGGGCGAGGAGCATGTTAGCGCACGTATGACGTAACGTGCGTTGCTCCCTCCCAGGCAGCGGCTCAGCGTTGGAGCAAACTGGAGCCTCTGTGTACTCCGGAGGGAGTTCTGTTTGATGGAGTCTCCCGGAATGTGAATGGGGAGTCCCTTCTTCTTTGCCTACTTGGTGGTGGATGCCGCGCTGGATCAGTGGTGGAGGTTGTGGTGGATTGTGGTGGATAGTGAGGTTGCGTCTTAGAAAGACGGCCGTGAGTGACGGTGAACGGCAGTTGCTGGCGGAGCCTCATATAGAATAAGCCTGGGTGACACGGGCCGAGGAGAATCAGTCTCTCGGCTCAGAAGAGATAGGCGATTGTGTGGGGGTTGTAGAATCGAGGAGACAATAGAGATAAGTAGTGGGAAAGTATCCAACCCCTAATATAATCCTGGCAGCTTTGGTGAAAGCAACCAGTGTGGAAAGGATCGAGGCGGCTATCCATAGACTTATCGCCTTCCCTCTATATTTGTATACCCATCCCACCTTTTTTTTTTCCTTTCTCTTTTTTTTTGTTTTGTTCTCCTCTAAGGCAGATCAGATTGAAGTAAAAAGTGGACCATCAGGACTTGGGCATATATGGAATTTGAAAACGAGTACATGGTTGACAATTATGGTTTTTGAGACTTTTTTCTTTATAATCGGATGTGAAGACTGGATATACAGTACAGACCAAAAGTTTGGACACACCTTCTCATTCAAAGAGTTTTCTTTATTTTCATGACTATGCAGGCATCACTATGAATTAACACATGTGGAATTATATACATAAAAAACAAGTGTGAAACAACTGAAAATATGTCATATTCTAGGTTCTTCAAAGTAGCCACCTTTTGCTTTGATTACTGCTTTGCACACTCTTGGCATTCTCTTGATGAGCTTCAAGAGGTAGTCCCTTGAAATGATCTTCCAACAGTCTTGAAGGAATTCCCAGAGATGCTTAGCACTTGTTGGCCCTTTTGCCTTCACTCTGCGGTCCAGCTCACGCCAAACCATCTCGATTGGGTTCAGGTCCGGTGACTGTGGAGGCCAGGTCATCTGGCGAAGCACCCCATCACTCTCCTTCATGGTCAAATAGCCCTTACTTTCAAAGTTTTCCCAATTTTTCGGCTGACTGACTGACCATCATTTCTTAAAGTAATGATGGCCACTCGTTTTTCTTTACTTAGCTGCTTTTTTCTTGCCATAATACAAATTCTAACAGTCTATTCAGTAGGACTATCAGCTGTGTATACACCTGACTTCTCCTCAACGCAACTGATGGTCCCAACCCCATTTATAAGGCAAGAAATCCCACTTATTAAACCTGACAGGGCATACCTGTGAAGTTAAAACCATTTCAGGGGACTACCTCTTGAAGCTCATCAAGAGAATGCCAAGAGTGTGCAAAGCAGTAATCAAAGCAAAAGGTGGCTACTTTGAAGAACCTAGAATGAGACATATTTTCAGTTGTTTCACACTTGTTTGTTATGTATATAATTCCACATGTGTTAATTCATAGTTTTGATGCCTTCAGTGTGAATCTACAAGAAAACTCTTTGAATGAGAAGGTGTCCAAACTTTTGGTCTGTACTGTACACAAACCTGTATTGGAGTACTCATCAATTATTAATTATGGCTCCCTACTTTTAATCGTTATATTGCTTCTGAAATAAAGATTCCGATATATTGGAACGAAGAGAGGAAAATGGGAGGAAGGATATATATATATATATATATATATATATATATATATATATAATTTATTAACATATTTATTTATTTTTTAGAGGGGGAGAAGGAGAGGGAGAAAAAAAGAGGAAAATAGAGTGAAGGAGGAGAGAGAGGTAAACTGCCCTCTTTTTTTTTTTTCTTAATTATAATTATGCATTATATGTTATTCTCAATCATGGATTATGTGTTAATTGTTTGTTATTAAGTGGTATTCGAATCATGTACAATTAATTTAGGGCTTCACATGATTGTGGATTGTATATTATTTGCCATCTATTTCTTTTTATCAAGATTTAATTGAATCATGTACAGTTAATTTACAGGGTTGTATATAATCTCTAATTTCTTCAAGGGTTATAGAAGGAACGCAGAGGGAGGGAGGGAGAGAAGTGGGAAGAGGAGGAGAGATAGGTGGATGGGAATAAGACATTTCAATCTAAATAGAGTAATGGCAAAACAATTCAAGAGGAAAGAGAGGGAAGACTCAAATCAACTTTGGATAATTCCACTTACCCAAGGATCTAAAAGTTAGATCACACCAAACAGTTATAATAATGAATAAACAGGCGAGTTCCCCAAAAACTGTCCTACATAAGAAGGGTGATGAATCCCAAGATAGGGAAGGATCGTTTCTCCATATAGAAGCACATGACACCTCCTATATTACTTGTAAGGGAAAAGGGGAGGATTCCTTGAATGAAGAGAGAGATTCCAGAGAGAACATATCAGAAAGAGATGTTAGCAAAGTAAATGGTGAGCAATCACCTAGTTTGCAGGATATCTTCTTAAAAATCAAAAAGAGTAATACAGCAATACTGGATCTCTCTCTCCAAGTAGGAAATGTGAAAGAAAACGTAGGGTTACTCCGAGCGGTTCTGCATAAGTATAAGAACAGTTTGGAAGAGGTAGCAAAAAGAGTATCTGAAGTGGAAGATCTACTTCAGAAAACTTCAAGAGAGAGTGGGAAAACAATGCTGGAAAATAAAGAAATAAAGAGTAAATTATTGGACATGGAAACGAGATCTAGGAGAGCCAATATAAGATGCTTTGGATTCCCTGAGGGCGAGGAAGGACAGGATGTGGTTCTTTTTATGCAGAAATGGTTTATGGAAATGTTTGGAAAGGATGTGACAAGATATCTAGATTTTGTAGAACGTGCATACAGACTAACCACTAAAGTACTGCCCCCCGGAGCGAGACCTAGACCAATATTGGTCAAGCTATTAACATCCAGGGATAGTGATGAGATATTCCGTAGGGCAAGGAAGAAGGGGAATCTGGATTATAATGGGCCTCCAGTGATGTTATACCCTGATTATGCGAGAGAGACTCAGCAGGACAAATCGATTTATAGAAATGAAAAAAGAGCTACGCATGAAAGGGGTTCCATACTCAATGTTATTTCCAGCAAAGTTACGAGTAGTGTGTAGAGAGCAAACTTGGTTTTTCAATACCCCAGAATAGTTAAAGAGTGTATGGGGAAAAATGTTCATTAAATTAAAAGCGCCGGGCTGGCTGTCTGAGAGGGTGTCAATGCTAAGTTAAGAGAGTCAGGGGCATGAATAGCCCTATGGGTTAAAAAAAAAAAATTTTCTCTCTCTTTCTCCTGTCCCATATCCCTCAGCATTGGATTGTCTCCCTTCTTTCTTCGGGTTTTAATCCGTATTTATTTTCCAGGGACCCTTAACTCGTGTTAAGGGAGAATCAGATTTATAGTAATTATTAAGAAGATATAAGAATATATAAGATGTGTATAGTTTATTGTAATTCTAGAGGTATAGGAACTGGAGTGAAAAGAATAGCAGTATTTAATGTGATTAAAAATATTTTACCAGCAATTATATGTCTCCATGTTATATGTATAAAGAAAATAGTAAAGTATTGGAGAAACCATGGATACAGTATGCATATCATTCAGTGTTTTCCACTTATTCTAGAGGTGTAAGCATTTTACTTCATAGGGATATTAAGATAAAAATAAAAGTAATAAAATTTAGTGATGGATAGAGAGGGGCGATATGTGTTAATGGATTGCATATTGGATGATAAACCTTGTATAATTGCCGCATTCTGCCCCCCCCCCCCCCTTTACAGTAGAGGTATTGCTGAAGATTCATGAGTTTTCCATAAACATAAGTAATAGGGCACTATTGATAGTGGGTGATTTTAATATGGTAATGGTTGAGGGGATAGATAGATGCAGAATAGGGCATAAAATGGATTTACACACAAAGTCTAGACTTAAAAAAACTATGCAAGAATTGGACTGGATAGATACACAGCCTGTCCCCAAAAAAAGTCGCCACCTGGATTTAACTAAGAAAATAGTTATGAGCCTCCTATTGGATAATTACTGCATGGGCGATTATCTTTCATCTGGCAATAGGTTATTTAACCCCAACTTGTGCAATGAATTGCTTCTCATTTCTTAAACAACCATGTCAAAAGACACATCTCGTGGTTGTGGAAAAGATGTTAGTCTGCTTGAGAAGGGTCAAATCATTGGCAGGCATCAAGCAGAGAAAACATCTAGAGAGATTGCAGAAACTACTAAAATTGGGTTAAGAACTGTCCAATAGTGATGGACGAACATCTGTCGGGACGGTTCACGAACGCAATCGCGCAAACGCAATCAAATGTTCGTGAACTGCAAGTTCACGGCGGGTGCCATTCATTTTAATGGCAGGCGAACCTGAAAAACCTTCAACTCATATTTGCAGCCAAGAAATAATTACTAGAAGTGCACAAATAGTCCCACAACATGGACAGTAACATACCACATTCACTATTAGAATTTGCGATCTCCATTCATTACGTGAAAATATAATTTTCATGTAGGCGCATGCGCAGACCAGTTATAATTATTTTTTCCAATACCGTTTGTCACTGTGTGTAGAAGAGGAAACGCAGCAAAACCGCAAACAAATGCTGCAGTACCCAAATGCACTGTATAGAAAGTATATTACTGGTATATAACACCCCGTTTCTATCAGTTTTTTTGGGAGGCGACTGGTATATCACACCAGTTATAATTATCTTTTCCAATACCGTTTGTCACTGTGTGTAGCAGAGGGAACACAGCAAAACCGCAAACAAATGCTGCTGTACCCAAATGCACTGTATAGAAAGTATATTATTGGTATATAACACCCTTGCTTCTATCAGTTTTTTTGGGGGGCGCCTGGTATATCACACCAGTTAGAATTATTTTTTTCTAATTGCGTTTGTCACTCTGTGTAGCTGCAGAGTAGCTGCAGAACCGCTCACCACTGCTGCACAATACAAATCAACTATAATATGCTTTCTGTGTTAGAAAGTATATTATAGGTGTATTACACCCCTCAGTACTGCACACCTATCAATAGTACACCTATACCAGTCCTTAAAAGGACTTTTGTGGACCTATTTGATAGTGTTTTTGTCCCTAACAGTCCGTCCCTGCTCCTCACAGCAACTTTTCCCTACACTGACAAAAGACTGAATGTAAAATGGCGGCCAGATTGGGTCTATTTATAAGGTAGGTGGTATGTCCATGTGCTGAAACTTTTCAATTGGCTGTCCTGTACCACCTGATGGATGTGTCATGGGTCAAAGTTCTTCACAATGTTAAAGAATATGGCGGGCGCGAATACATGTTCGGCGAATCACTAACGAGCAAAGTTCGCCGCAAACCGACCGCCTGGCGAACTGGACGAATAGTGTGGACCTATCATATTCTAGAATGATTCCACACACACAATGCGAAGGGATCTCAAGGGATTTGGACTGAACAGCTGTGTAGCCGTAAGAAAACCACTAATCCAGTGAGGCAAACCAGAAAAAAAGGTTTCAATTTGCTAGGGAGCATAAAGATTGGGCTCTGGAGCAATGGAAGAAGGTCATGTGGTCTGATCAGTCAAGATTTACCCTGTTCCAGAGTGATGGACGCATCAGGGTAAGAAGAGAGGCAGATGAAGTGATGCACCCATCATGCCTAGTGACTACTGTACAAGCCTGTGGGGGCAGTGCTATGATCTGGGGTTGCTGCAGTTGGTCAGGTCTAGGTTCAGCAACAGTATGTGCTCCAAGAATGAGGTCAGCTGACTACCTGAACATACTGAATGACCAGGTTATTCCATCAAAAGATTTTTTCTTCCCTGATGGCACGGGCATATTCCAAGATGACAATTCATCGGGCTCAAATTGTGAAAAAGTGGTTCAGGGAGCATGAGACATCATTTTCACACATGGATTGGCCACCACAGAGTCCAGACCTTAACCTCATTGAGAATCTTTGGGATGTGCTGGAGAAGGCTTTGCACAGCAGTCAGACTCTACCATCATCTATGCAAGATCTTGGTGAAAAATTAATGCAACACTGGATGGAAATAAATCTTGTGACATTGCAGAAGCTTATCGAAACAATGCCACAGAGAATGCGTGCCGTAATCAAAGCTAAAGGCTTTTTTTTGTGGCAACTTTTTTTTTTGGACAGGCAGTGTATATGGAGGTTGTTAAATACAAGAGCAAGAACATTTTCATGTTTTTCTAAAACTCAAAGTATTTTCACAAAAAGATATGGCAGCAGTTAATAGAAATACAATACACAATATTATTAAGATTAAATATGCACAGAGAGGTGAATTTGATCATTGTACACTTATGGATAATACTAGAAAGGAGAGGGAAGGGAGAGGTGTACGGGTAAAAATTTATTTAGGTCGGAAAAATATAAAGGGGCACAAGAAAAGATTCAAAAAGAAGTTAAAGAATATTTTGATATTAATGATGGCACTACGGATGTTATGACAGTTTGGCAAGCTAGTAAAGCTTTTATGAGGGGGATATTTATGAAATACACTTCTATATATATTAAAGGGTTTCTATCACTTCGTTTCACCTATTTAGCTTTCAGACACTAGCGATCCGCTAGTGTCTGCTCTATTTAACCATCCTAATATAAGAGCTTATTGTCCTGCCGTTTAGCTAAAAAAATAACTTATATAGATATGCAAATGAGCCTCTAGGTGCTATGGGGCGTGATTAGCACCTAGAGGCTCCGTCTACCTTAACAAACTGCCGCCGCCCAGCGCGTCCCTCCAGCCCGCCCATCTCCCCCGGAATGCGATGCTCCTCGTATTCGGCGCATGCGCAGTGAATGTCTGATCGCTTCCCTGCTCAGACATCTCCACTGCGCCTGTTCCTCGGAGCACTATGACGTCATCGGCGCAGGCGCAGTGGAGATGTCTGAGCAGGGAAGCGATCAGACATTCACTGCGCATGCGCCGAATACGAGGAGCATCGCATTCCGGAGGAGATGGGCGGGCTGGAGGGACGCGCTGGGCGGCGGCAGTTTGTTAAGGTAGACGGAGCCTCTAGGTGCTAATCACGCCCCCATAGCACCTAGAGGCTCATTTGCATATCTATATAAGTTCTTTTTTTAGCTAAACGGCAGGACAATAAGCTCTTATATTAGGATGGTTAGATAAAGCAGACACTAGCGGATCGCTAGTGTCTGAAAGCTAAATAGGTGAAACAAAGTGATAGAAACCCTTTAAAGAGAGAAGGAAAAACAGATGAAGGAGTTAGAACTAGAACTCAAAAATAGAGAAAAGGAATATATGGAAAATCCTACTGAAACCAACTATGAGAGATGGTATGTGGGACAAACTAAGTATAAAGATGAACTGTACTTGTTAGCTGAGCAACAAAAGGAAAGTTATGTAAAAAAACAATATACTCAAGGACATATACCAGGAAAGAGGCTTGCCTGAAAGGAATTAATTATATCTTTCAGTTGGAAAATGAATCTAGGCAAGAACAAGCAGATAAAATACAGTTATTGAGGAGATATTTTGAAAAAATATATAAAAGTAGATTACATGAGGGAATGGAGGAAATAAGCTGGTTTTTGGAACATATTTGTCACGGCACGGTATTGGAGGCAGGCACGTCCGGAGCGCGCACGCATCATCAGCGTATCCGGCATCGCCCACGCTCCTTATAATACTATGCATGCCCCCGCGAGTCTATGCGCATTCATGCGAATGGTTTTAGGGATGATCGCCGAGCTGATCATTCGGTGCTCGGCTGTGTAGTCTGTGTGGAGTCATGTGATGCTGGCCATGTCACATGACCCCTCTGGCCCCCTATTTAAACAGGCAATCTGCTGGCCACAGATTGCCTGTTATTCAGGTTGCACCTGTGTCTCCTTGGATTCCTGGTGTATTTACCTCCTGTTTGTCCGACGTCTCCCTGTCTGTTCCTGCTGTGCTCTATTGCTTTCCTGGTTCCTGATCCCGGCCTGCTTCAGACGATCCCTGGTTACTCCTTTGTTACTTCTCACTGCTCCTGGTAAACAACCTTGGCTTTCTCCTGACCATTCTCTGCTTGTTCCTTTGTATTGCGCTGCCTTACTGGTTTTGACTAGGTTCATATTCGTTCTGTTTGTTTGCCCTCCCTGCACTGACTCCAAGTTAGGGACTGCCGTCCAGTTGTCCCTAGTCATCAGGACTTGCGAGGCAAGTAGGCAGGGTCAGGGGCGAGGGTGGAGCGCAGTGGTCACTCCCTCCCCCCTGTCTGTGTGTGTGTGTGGATAGTATCCCCTTTGAGGTATATGACACATATAAATAAGTATTAACGCCTAAATTATTGGAAATGCAGAATATCTCCAGGGATAACAAAGTATTGCCAAATACATTACGTGAAGCATTGATAACATTCATATTTAAACCTGATAAAAATCCTAAATTAATTGAGTCATATCATCATATATCCTAGATAAATACAGATAATCAACTTCTAGCCAAAGTATTGGCAACTAGATTAAGAGGGGTCATATCAACACTTATTCATGAGGACCAAACTGGATTTATGCCTGGAAAATCTACATCGGATAATATCAAGAGATATTTTTTTTAATATGCAGGTGAAATCAATAAATACTCGCCAGCGACTAGTGGTATCAATAGACGCATCGAAAGCTTTTGACACAATAGAATTGCTGTTTTTGGTCCCTACACTAAAGAAAATGGGGTTTGGGAATAATTATATTTCATGGATCAAACTTTTATATACGGATGTAAAAGCTAGAATAATTGCAAATGGTGAGGTTTCAGATTCTTTTGAAATTCAGAGAGGATTAAGACAAGGCTGCCCTTTATCCCCACTTTTATTTGCTATTGCATTGGAACCCTTTGTTTCTCTAATAAGACAAGATGAAGAGATAATAGGGTTTAAGTTTGGGAATCATAAAGAAAAGATGTCATTGTATGCAGATGATTTTATGTTGTTTGTGGGGTCTCATGATTCTCTGACACGTATATTTGAGGTGTTTGAGAGTTATGGGAAACTGGCAGGTTGAAATATAAACTGGAACAAGTCAGCTTGTATACCCTTGGACCCACTAGGAGACTTTGTCCCAGGGCTCCTGGAGATTAAAAAGGTGGATGAATGAGTCAAATATTTAGGGGTAAAGGTATTGTGTCGCCAGTCAGTATCTGGTGTGGCCACCATTTGCCTCACGCAGTGCAACACATCTCCGTTGCATAGAGTTGAATCTGAATTACCCTCAGATTGATATTCCTAAGAGCCTTGAAGTGTGCATTCTAGGTAATATAGGGGATATAGGCAACGTTAGGATGCAAGAGTTAGCTGCTAAATTACTGTTCCAAGTGAGAAGATGCATAGTAAAGAACTGGGTAGAGAAAAGGTTTCAACAGTTCAAATGTGGGAGGGAATAGTTAAAGGGGTTTTCCCTTCACAGACAATAGGGGCATATCGCTAGGATATGCCCCCATTGTCTGATAGGTGCGGGTCCAACCTCTGGGACCTGCACCTACAATGAGAACGGAGCAGAGAAATGAACGGAGGGCGCATTGTGCATGCGCAGCCGCCCTCCATTCATTTTTATCGGGCTGCTGAAAATAGCCTAGCGCTGGCTCAGCTATTTCCATCTGTCCCATAAAAATGAATGAGAGCAGGGGCCACGCGTGTGCGGTGCGCTCCAATTCACTTCTATGGGAGAAGCAGGGAGCAGCGCTTGGTGGTGGACGGACCCTGGGAAATCCGGGGTCCTCCAGCCACAGCTCTACCCGCTCCATTCTCGTTGTAGGTGCGAGTCCCCGAGGTGGGACCCACATCTATCAGACAGTGGGAGCATATCCTGATGATATGCCCCCATTGTCTGTGATGGGAATACCCCTTTAAGTGTTCGATAGCTTGTGAGAAAGATATATGGCAATTTGCTAAGATGTGGGAGAGATGGATAAAAGAGGATGAATAGAAGTTTGATCTGGGTGGGATGGGAGAAGGAGAGAGAGATAGAGGGTAGGGGGCTCATTCCTCCTCCCCATTTCTATTTTTTCCCCTTTTTGGGAAGGTGAAGGGGTGATGGGATTGTTTTTGGGTTAGCATATAACTGTGGACTGTATGTTTATCCTTTAAAAATGTAATGAAAAAAGAAAAGAAAAAGGTAATTATGGACTATTTAAATTTGGAAAAGGACATTATATTTATTGTGTATGAATTAATAAATAATGTGTTTTATTGTCTATATAATTATTCAATACAAGGAATAAAAAAATAAAAAAATAGAGGAATTACACCAAAATGTGTCTTTCTACATATAGTGGGGGAGATATATCAATATCATTGCACCTGGAAAGTGTCTTGATGGTGATTTACACCAGAATTTGTGGTGCCTGCTTGCTGTGCCCAATAGATTTTTTTTTTACTTATGAAGTGCTACAGTATATGAGGTTTTTTAGACAACTTAGACCAAAGTTTTGACTAGTCCTTAACACTAGCTCTGAGTATCCAGCAGGCTGTACCCTGCCGGATCTCTTTGCATTCCAACATTGTTCATGAGCTAAAACGTTACCGTCCGGCCCCATTACCTATAATGGGGAGCTGCGTATATCCGACCACAACCCAGAAAATATGCTGAGAACTGGCTGGAAGAATACTGCTGCGAGGTTTAAGAGGCATCGGTTTTTAAATGCCGAAATGCAGAGAGATTTGGCAGGCTGTTCCATGCCGGAACAGCCTGCTGGATAAGCTAGTGTGTTTTACTGTGGTACGTGTTTTATACTAAAACTATACCAGCTTCAATGTGGTATAAAAAATGGTATAACATTCTGATATGATAGTATAAAGGCATATGGTGTATTGTTTTGAAAATAGGGATTTTTGTGGCACATTATGTCACATCTTCCCTTCACCACTTTCTAAAACAACAAGGCACTTACTAATGTATTGTGATTGTTCATATTGCCTATGCATGCTCCCACAGTCCCAGCAACCAGAGATTCCCCTGGATACAGTACGAGCAGTGTATAATGCCATGGAAAAATGAATGCAGTCAGCAAAGGAAGCAATATGGACAATCACAATACATTAGTAACTGCCTTGTATTAACGTTCTCTACATGATAAATTCCATTTGCTTAAGTGAGACAGCCCCTTTAGTTAAATCAGGCATGTCCAAAGTCCGGCCCGTGGGCCAATCGCGGCCCACGGTCCGGAGTAAAACGGCCCCCCCAGAGGTTTGATTAAATCGTGGGTATTCCGGCCCCCGGCCCCTCTCACCAGTCACCGCCAGCTACTCACCGGGAGCCCACAGCTTCACAGGAAGAGGCTGCATCAGCAAAGGCCAAATCTCGCTGCGACGTCCGAGATCATGCGAGATTTGGTCTTTGCCTTCACAGAGAAGAAAAGCCGAGATCTCACAACGTCCGAGATGTCGCGGGATTTGGGCTCAGGGAGAAGGAAAGCCCAAATCTCAGATGTCACGAGATCTCTGACGTCACGAGATCTCGGACATCGCGAGATCTCGGCTTTTCTTCTCTTGTAAGGCCAGAATATCGGTCATACTGCACATAACATATAATTGTGATCGATTAAGTTGCAGGTCTCCTACCTCCACGGTCACATTACCCCCAGAGGACATTTATACAGTGTGAAGGTCCCAAATGTAGAAGAAAAAGTTCCAGGTCCAAACATAATAATCAAAGTCATCACCAATTAACGTCGCCTTTCCTTCTCCCTGCGCCTCCACACTTACAGCCACAAGGCCAGAGCGACCATAAGGGCTATTGAGCCTATTTGAGTCTATTGAGGAAAAAAAAACACACACTTGCAGGCTGGGCTGTGAACTAAAGCAGAAAAGGGGGCATAATCCGAATCAGTGGTAACAAGCTGTCATACCCTTCATTAACCCCTCACTGTACGTCACTGGGCTAGAATCAGATTATCTGATTGTGCTCCTAGTACTCTCTACATATAACTTCTCCCCATCTGGCCAATTTTTATAATGGCAACTATAAATAAGAAACGAAAAGTTGACAGTGAGGGACGCCGCTTCCAGGACAGGTGGAAAGTGGAATATTTTTTCACTGAAATACGGAATCACTCTGTTTGTCTAATATGCCAAGAGACTGTGGCTGTTAATAAGGAATTTAACCCCTTAAGGACTCAGCCCTATTTCACCTTAAGGACTTGGCCATTTTTTGAAAATCTGACCAGTGTCACTTTAAGTGCTCATAACTTTAAAATGCTTTGACTTACCCAGGCCGTTCTGAGATTGTTTTTTCGTCACATATTGTACTTCATGACACTGCTAAAATTGGGTCAAAAAAGTTAATTTCTTTGCATAAAAAATACAATTTTTGCCCAAAATTTTGAAAAATTAGCAAATTTCAAAGTTTCAGTTTCTCTACTTCTGTAATACATAGTAATACCCCAAAAAATTGTGATGACTTTACATTTCCCATATGTCTACTTCATGTTTGTAGCATTTTGGGAATGATATTTTATTTTTTGGGGATGTTACAAGGCTTAGAAGTTTAGAAGCAAATTTTAAAATTTTTCAGAAATCTTCAAAATCCCACTTTTTATGGACCAGTTCAGGTTTGAAGTCATATTGTGAGGCTTAACTTTATTAACCCTTTAGGTCTTCCACAAGAGTTAATGGCAGATTGAGAAACAATTTCGAAATTTAAATTTTTTGGAAAATTTTCCAATATAATCAATTTTTTCCAGGAGTAAAACAAGGGTTAACTGCCAAACAAAACTCAAAATGGGTTGCCCTGATTCTGTAGTTTGCAGAAACACCCCATATGTGGTTGTAAACTACTGTTTGGCCAAACGGGAGCACATAGAAGAAGGGGAACACCATATGCATTTTGGAAGGCAGATTTTGCAGGACTGGTTTTGATTATACCATGTCCCATTTGATGCCCCCTGTTGCACCCCTAGAATAGAAATTTCAAAAAAGTGACTCCATATAAGAAAGTACACCCCTCAAGGTATTCAAAACTGGGTTTACAAACTTTGTTAACCCTTTAGGTGTTACACAAGAGTTAATGGCAGAGGGAGAAACAATTTTGAAATTTCTATTTTTTGAAAATTTTCCATTTTAACCCTTACTTTATTACTGGAAAAAATGGGTTAACAGCCAAACAAAACTCAAAATGGGTTGCCCTGATTCTGTAGTTTGCAGAAACACCACATATGTGGTCGTAAACTACTATTTGGCTAAACGGCAGGACATAGAAGAAGGGGAACGTCATATGGTTTTTGGAAGGGAGATTTTGCTGGACTGGTTTATTTACACCATGTACCCTTTCAAGCCCCCTGATGCACCCCTAGAGTAGAAACTCCATAAAAGTGACCCCATCTAGGAAACTACGGGATAAGGTGGTTGTTGTTTTGGGACTATTTTAGGGGTAAATATGATTTTTGGTTGCTCTATATTACTCTTTTTTGAGGCAATGTAACAAAAAAATTTAATTCTAAAATTGTTTCTACATTTGCTATTTAGTTTTGTGGAACACCTAAAGGGTTAACATAGTTTGTAAAGTAACTTTTGAATACCTTGAGGGGTGTAGTTTCTTAGATGGGGTCACTTTTTTGGAGTTTCTAGTCTAGGCTACATCAGGGGGGGCTTCTAATGGGACATGGTGTAAAAAAAAAACTGTCCATCAAAATCTGCCTTCCAGAAACCGTATGGAGTTCCCTTCGTTCTGTGCCCTGCTGTGCGTCTATATAGCCATTTACGACCACATATGGGGTGTTTCTGCAAACTACAGAATCGGGGCAATAAATATTTTGTTTTGTTTGGCTGTTAACCCTTGCTTTATTACCGGCAAAAAGGATTCAAATGGGTGTTTTGGCACCGTTTTTATTTTATATTTTTAACACCGTTCATCCGAGGCGTTTGGTCAAAAGTTATTTTTATAGCGACGCCTTTTGCGACGATGCCCAATATGTATGGCTCTCAGACTTTGGAGACACTAAGCAGGCATCCTAAAACTGCGGCCCTCCAGATGTTTTTAAAACTACAATTCCCACCATGCCCTGCTGATGGCTGTAGGTTGTCTGGGCATGCTGGGAGTTATAGTTTTACAACATCTGGAGGGCCGCAGTTTGAGGATGCCTGCACTAAAACTAATATTTTTTTGGGGAAAAAAAATTGTTTCCGTGTCTCCAAAGTCTGAGAGCCATAGTTTTTTATGTTCTCTAGTGGACTGTTGGGGATTATAAAAAATTAGTACTCCATGGAAGTGTGATACTCCCTGAAGCAATCGATAACGCAGAGGCCCGGATGATCAGGGCACGTGTCGCACTGAGTGGTGGTTTCCTTCCGTATCCCCCTCCTGCGACACACTCTGCACTTTTTTTGGGTTCGTCCCTTCTTTCCAGTATGGGGGACCACACCTGGAAAGTGTTGGCCAGGGACGATCCGGGCGCCTCCAGTTCCCGAGGTACTCCGGCCTGCTCTTTCCCGGGCCGAAAAGATCAGGGCCTTGAGGACTGCTTCATAGAACTGGAGGAATGTCCCTGTGCTGCCAGCGGTTCGGGATAGTACAAAAGAGTTGTACATGGCAACCTGCACCAAGTAGACCGCAACTTTTTTGTACCATGCCCGGGTTTTGTGCATGGCGTTATATGGCTTGAGGACTTGATCAGAGAGATCAACTCCTCCCATATACCGATTGTAGTCGACGATACAATCGGGCTTGAGGACCGTTGCCGCGGTACTTCGCACAGAGACGGGGGTGGTGCTGTTACCGTGGATTGTGGTAACCTGACCAGCAACAGGTTTCCACTGGTAAGTGCACGGGTCTCACCCCTGGGGATAGGTACCTGGAGGGGGTAGGCAGGGAGGCCGCGTTGATTTTTCCGCACGGTCCCACAAGCGAACGTGGATCTGGCGGCAAGGGACCTGAACAAGGGAATGCTGGTATAAAAGTTATCCACGTACAAGTGGTAACCGTTATCCAGCAGTGGGTACATAAGGTCCCACACGAGTTTCCCGCTAACACCCAGAGTGGGGGGACATTCTGGGGGTTAAATACGGGAATCTCGCTCCTCGTACACACGAAATTTGTAAGTGTACCCTGAGGTACTCTCACAAATTTTGTATAGCTTCACGCCATACCTCGCCCGCTTTCTGGGAATATATTGGCGGAAACTGAGTCTCCCCTTGAACGCAACGAGAGACTCATCAATCGCGACCTCCCTTCCAGGTACGTAGGCCTCCATGAATTTGGCCCCAAAGTGATCGATGACCAGCCGTATCTTATACAGACGGTCATAGGCAGGATCACCTCGGGGTGGACATGCTGCATTATGGGAATAATGCAGACATTTCCGGATGGCCTCAAACCGGGGACGTGTCATGACCATACTGTACAGTGGGGTCTGGTATAGGACGTCCCCACTCCAGTATTGCCTGACACTGGGTTTTTGGACTAGACCCATATGCAGCACGAGGCCCCAAAATCTCCTCATCTCGACTGCACTGACCGGCATCCAGCCACCGGGTCTAGCCAAAAATGAGCCTGGGTTTTGAGCGACGAACTGTTGGGCTGGCGTTGGTGGGAGGCTGGTGACGGGGGGCAAGTGGCAGGGGGGGGTCTGGGGTCTGATAGATGGATCAAAGAAAGTTTTGAATAAAAGTGCTTTTTTTTTTTTTCCTAACTAACTTTTCCCTTCTTTCCCTGCCTAACGGTGCCTTTCCCTCACTGACCCTAACCTACCTGGGTGGCGATGGGTGCAGGAGGGTGATGGATGGTGATTAGGGGGGACTCAGGAGCTTGTCTTGGACGATCCTGCCGGGTGCTCGTGCAGAACAGGAAGAGGAGGGGAGAGAGGAGCGCAGGAAGTTTGAATCTCACGCCTCTCTCCCCTGCACCAATCAGCACCCTGGACAGCAGTGTTCAGCACCAGGGCCAGCACCGCCTCTCCAAATCTTCGGACTGCGATTGGTGGTGTAAAATTACGCCACCGATCGCAGTCTTTTTCCGGTTCATCGGGTCACAGGACACCCGAATGGACCGGAAACGCAGAAAACCGCAGGTCTGAATTGACCTGCGGTTTTCTGCGATCGCCGATACGGGGGGGTCAAATGACCCCCCCCTGCATTGTTACGGGATGCCGGCTGAATGATTTCAGCTGGCATCCCATTGCGATTAACCCCCGCGGCGCCGGAATCACGATTTAAAGTTAGGACGTACCGGTACGCCCTGAGTCCTTAAGGACTCGGGAAATAGGGCGTACCGGTACGCCCTGCGTCCTTAAGGGGTTAATGTCAAGAGACACTACCAGTCGAGACACAGCACATACATCAAGCTAACAGGGCGCGACCGCAGTGACAAGGTGAAGCAACTTGAAGCTGTTTTAATGTCACAACAGCGATTTTTTACAAGAGCCCGTGAGTCAAATGAAAATGCCACAAGGGCTAGCTATGAGGTAGCAACGTTAATTGCTAAAAATTGCAAATCTTTTGCTGAGGGTGACTTTATTAAAGAATGTGTTATGAAAATGGTGCAGAATATCTGTCCCGAGAAGAAGTAAGAGTTTTCCAAAATTTGCCTGGCTCGTAACACTGTAGCACGGAGAGTAGAAGGAATTTCATCAGATATTAAGAGACAGTTAACGTCAAAAGGAGTTGATTTTGACTTCTTTTCAATAGCCTGTGATGAAAGCACGGACCTCTCCGACACAGCTCAGTTGCTGATTTTTCTGAGAGGGGTGCACGATGAAATGAATGTGACTGAAGAGCTACTTGACCTCCAGAGCCTTAAGGACCAAACAAGAGGAACATATTTATTTGTTTCTGTTAGTTCTGCCATAGATGACATGAAACTGCCTTGGAACAAAGTTACTGGGATAATTACTGATGGGGCACCTGCCATGGCTGGTGAACGAAGTGGATTATCAACCCTAATCTGTAACAAGGTGATCGAAGAAGGAGGCAAAGCTATTAAACTGCATTGTATCATTCATCAACAAGTTCTCTGTGCTGAACATCTCAAATATGACCATGTTATGAAACCGGTGCTAAAGACCATTAATTTTATTCACTCTAGAGCCCTGTGCCACCGCCAGTTTAAACAGTTCTACTGGATATCCAGGCTGAATACGAAGATGTTTAATATCATAACGATGTAAGATGACTCAGTCGAGGGTCTGCACTGCAGCGTTTCTACTCTCTCAGAAAAGAAATTGGAGAATTCTTGGAAACAAAGGGACAACTGATGCGAGAACTATCTGATCCTATTTGGCTGGCTGATTTAGGGTTTCTAGTCGACATAACAAAGCATCTGAATGTACTGAACACGAGTCTTCAGGGCAAAGATGCAGCGGTGAACCAGCTTTATTCACACCTCAAAGCCTTTGGAACAAAGCTGCAACTTTTCCAAAAGCATTTTTCACAAACACCGCCCAATACCATTTATTTTTCAGCGTTTCAGGAAATAATGAACAGTTTTCCACAGGATGATATCAGTGTGCAAACTAGCAGGTATGCAGCAGACATCGTATCTCTTGCTGGGGAGTTTAGACGGCGCTTTCAAGATTTTGCAGCTATTGAAAAGGAGATCACCCTTTTCTCCTCTCCATTCTCTGTTGACCCCGACAATGCTCCAGATCAGCTGCAGCTCGAGCTCATTGACCTGCATTGTGACAGTGAGTTACGCAGTCGGCACCAACAGCTCTCTCTTGTGAAATTTTACAGCCAACTGGATAAGAGCCGTTTTAAAGAGATTTGAACATTGGCAAAGAAAATGCTGAGCTTGTTTGGCTCAACATATTTGTGTGAGAAGACATTCTCCGTTATGAACCTTAACAAGAATCGCATGCGGACAAGACTAAGTGACTCTCACTTGCGTGATATTTTGTGCATCAAAACCACAGCCTTTGAACCAGAGCTAGCCTATCTGCTGCAGTCCAGATCTCAGTTTCACCCTTCACATTAGTGCAGGCAAGATTTTTTTCAGTTGAGATAAATACATTGTAAATCTCAGTTAAAGGGAACCTGTCATCAACTTGATGATAATCTCACTGAGGGCAGCATAAATTAGTGACAGAAATGCTGATTTCAGCGGTGTGTCCCTCATGAGCTAAAAGTAAGTGGTTGCTGAGAACCAGCATCATAATCATTGCAGCCCAGGCCTTGAAAAGAGTCAAATCTACTTGAGAAGAGTCCTGGTTATTCATAATCTCCTGCTCTCTCGCCCATCTGCTGATGATTGGCAGTTCTCTCCTAGAGAGAAAGGGAGACAACTAGGTAGAAGACCGTCAGTCATCAGCAGGTGGGCAGGAGAGCAGGGATTTATGAATAACCAGGACTCTTCTCAGGTGGCCGGGACTCTTTTCCAGGCCCAGTCTGCAATGATTGTGATGTTGGTTCTCGGCAACCACTTACTTTTAACTTATAAATGACAGACCGCTGAAATTAACTCACCTGTCTCTACTTTATTTTGCCTTTAGTATAGTATGGGCGGAATAAAGTTGATAACAGGTTCCCTTCAATGTCAGTTGGTCAATCAGTTATAAATATATTTGAACATATGTGTACACTTGGTGTCATGTTCCTGTTCACATTTTTGGAATTTTAAAGTTAACAGACAACCTTGTAATGTACTGTTTCCGACATATTTCTGCCTCCTGTTTTTTATATTGAAGGCAGAGTGATTTAACACCTGTTTAGATTTGTCATCCAAGTCACAAAATGAAAGGTATGCCGTTTGCAATAAAATTTGCATAAAATATTTAATTTGCATGTAATTTTAATGGTTCAAAGAATGTTGGGCAAAATGGTCGGCCCTCGCACATGTTCATTTTATCAAATCTGGCCCTCCTCGAAAAAAGTTTGCACACCCTTGAGTTAAACAGATGAGTTTTGTCTAAAAATAGATCTTTTCCATTATTTCAGTTACCCTACAGGTGTATTTATTGAAGAGATTTTAGGTCTCTTGAGAGTCAAGTCTGCAAGATGTCATAATGCCATCAAAATTCTACCAACTAGAACAAAGAGACAAGAATAATATTGTACTGGATCCATCAGAGTAAAAAAATTAATAACTCATCGAAGTGAAAAATGAATCAGCGCTTGACAACACATTTAATGAGGTGTGTAATCGATACTGTGTACATTCAGCTACATAGTGGCACTGATGACCTTAACTTTAAGTTTACACACTGAGTGCTGGTCATTTTATTTCCCATGAATCATATCCTCACATGACAAGTGTAAATATGAACATTGGTGGGTGATGGCAATGTTTATTAGGTTCATTCAGGGACTTGAAAAATGCAGAAACAAATTGTACAAGAAGAATATCAATCATTAGGCCTTTACATTTATAGGAAATACATATGGAAGGTTTTATCAATACGCTGCTAGACTTTTTCATTAAGTCTATGGGTTTGTTCACCTTAAGACTTCCTCTTGGGTGAACATGTCCTTCACAGATGATTGATTCATTTTAGTAAAGCTTAAACTAAGGCATAATGAATATTTAGCCAACAGGGAAGTTGTCTTATAATCCTCAATTTCCGACTAGGTTTTGGCTCCTACTACAGAAGAATTCTGCAACTTCCATTACTTAATACTGCCCTCCATGTTTGATGACTTGTGTCCGTCCATTTATTAGGAGAGATGAATGCCTGTGTCACAAAGTAAATTTCCATCGTCAGCCATGGTGAAAACCACCATACCTTCTGATGAGAAAAACACCGTTTATAAGTCCACAGCAAGGGCAAGCTATTTCATGGATTTTCTAAGGTTATTTATTGCGAAGATATTTTTTTATAATGGTGCCCATAATCTGACTCTTCATAAATAACATGTCTATATTGCGGGATATTAGAGATCCTCTTATGACCTACATGAACCATTGGACTCCAGATATTATTGTGCAGATATCAGTGTGTGTCCTAAAATGATGTATCTTACCCAACAAATCACTGTAAATTGATTTAGAAGATGAAACGTCCCCTGGAGGATTAAAGGCTGTCTGTTATACTTTGGATCAATGGCACTTGATCTTACAAAGATTGATCGTCCCCTTTGGCAGAAAAGTTTGGATGGATTGGGAAACATTTAATAAGGAAAGCAAATAAGGTAAAGAGAATTTTCTGCATAGATGGTTAAAAGATAAACATATGATGCTACAGAAATGTATTAATTTTTCAGAAAGTGCCTACATCAGTTGGTATTCCAACAACGATGCAATAGTTACTGGATTTCTATAATTCACCTCTTTTGACAGGATATATGATAAGCTTACAGTTTCAACACAGAATTTCAATTCCGGCTTTACTTTAGAATATGACTAAAAGTTATGGTTGAGATGATGGGTATTTCCACTTTCACAACTGCTTTTTATTACTTCACTACATTTAATATAAACAAAACAACTTTATAAAAAGTTTTACTTAGATATCCTACCGTTTCATGTCTACAGCTCCTTTAGCTTTGGATGCATTGGAAAATAAGAATAAATTGTGGACGGTGGAAAGTATTGCTTTTTTTCTTGATGTGAGAGATACTAGTATTCATTGGCAGAAAGAAAGTGTGCATTCTACAGTTGTGCCCTTCTTTTCCTCTTGGCTGGACAAGTCCTGATATGTGTGTCACAGCATAATCGGTTGTACAAAACAACATGATTTTGTGATACTGTGTCATGAGATGTTTATCTGATATGTCCATATGTGGATGCCCAGTGGTTGTGTTGTGAATTGCAGACAGACAGAAGTACACCCCAAAATGTATCACCCCATTTCTCCTGTCTTCAGAAATATCCCTATTGTGGCCCTAATCTTATGTCTTGACACAAGGCAAGGCCCAAACCAAAAGGTGCACCTGGGGCCTTTCAGATAATAAACTGAAAATGGTTCAGGCCTCATTGCACACATGTAATGGCTTTAAGCTACCAAAATTATGGAAACCCCCATAAATGACCCCATTTTGAAAACTAGACCCCCTAAGGAATTCATCGAGAGGTATAGTGAGCTTTTAGACCCCACAGTTTTTGAAGAAATAAATGCTAAGCAGGTGGAAAAAAAAGTTTTTTTTTTTCATTTTTACACAAGTGTCAATTTAAATACAGATTTTTTTACTTAACAAATGAAAATGTATTAACCAATTCCTCTTGTCTTTGGAAATATCCTCATTATGGCCCTAATCTTATGTCTTGACACACGGCAAGGCCCAAATGTAAAGGAGCACCCAGTGACTTTCAGATAATAAATTGACTTTTAATGGTGTGGACCTGCAAAACGATAGAAAACCCTTATAAATAAGCCCATTTTAAAAACTAGATCCCTTACAGGATGCATCTAGTGGTGTAGTGAGCATGCTCAGTGCAAAATTATTATAGGATGAAATAATGAGTACATATGGTTTTATTCAAATTGTTAATAAAATTTTCACAGGGAATTGGAGAAAAAATGTTTTTAGATGGGTAACCCTGTTACTGTCTTAGAAATCCACCACATTCTTATCTTTGTGGGCGTACAGATGAAAAGTAAAGCTGTGCACTTATAAGAGGGGGGGGGGAGATTTCTAAAAAGGCATTTGCCTGTACATACAGTGCCTTGCAAAAGTATTCATCCCATTGTCTTTTTTCGTATTTTGTTATATTACAGCCTTAAGTTCAGTGTTTTGTTAATGTGAATTTTATGTGATGGATCAGAACACAATAATCTAAGTTGGTGAAGTGAAATGAGAAAAATATATAAATAAAACCATTGTTTAGAAATAGTAAACAGAAAATTGGCATGTGTGTATTTATTCACCCCCTTTGTTAGGAAGTGTGGGGTGTAAGAGGTCCACAAAAAAAATTCTTAATAAAGCCCTTAGTGTACTTGTGAGAAACAACTCAATCATTAGAGAGCCTCCAAATGAAAAAACATCATGCCAATATCATGATACAGTAATGTGAATGTAATTAACAGCTTTGTGTGGCAGGACATAATCATAAAAATGAAATTATGAAAATTAGAAAAAAAATATCAAAAAAAGGTAAAATTTGTTCCAATGTCTGAAATAAAAAAGGTTCTCTCCCTCCCTGGAAAGCCCACAAACGAAACAAAAATGAGAATAAATCAACTTCCTGAAAAGACCCCCACCCACCCTTTTTGGTTTTAAATAAAATTAATAATTAGCAACCGTATGGTACGTCTCAAAACAGGGGTAATTGCAGAGGCCTGGTTGTGATGGGCAACTGGGGCAGTAAAAACAGGTGTCCCTCCTCCTTCCATATTTGCTAAATACCTGGCATTGTTTCTGAGTATATGTCTTGCTGACAGTGACAGGGACGGGGTGAGGGAAGTGGCATTCTGAAAGCCTTCGAACATCCTCAGATTCAAAGGCTTGCCCAGGCACGGGGGACTCAAATAGGAAACTCTCAACCACCTTCTCCTGGAACTCAAGGAAGTTGAGGGTTCCTTGGGCCTTTTTAAATAAAACAAAACTATTATAGGTAGCAATCTGAATGAGGTAGATTGCTACCTTTTTATACCAGGCCCTGTCGCTTCACCAGGTAGGGTTGAAGCGCCTGGTCCAAGAGGTCTACACCTCCCATAAATTTATTATAGTCTGTCACACAGACTGGTTTGTATTTGTCAGCAGTAGCCCCCCTCTACCTAACTGCCACTGTGGTGTCTGCATGCACGGTAGTGAGCATGTAGACATCCTTTCTGTCCTTCCACTTCACTGCAAGCAGCTGGTCATTTGCAAGGGCGAAGGATGCTCCTTTCTCCAAACGCTTGGACACCAGCGGTTGTGGGTATCCCACTCTATTTTTACGCACTGTCCCACAAGCCCCTCTGTTTGCAGCATGGAGGGATTTAAAAAGGGGTATGCTAGTGTAAAAATTATCGGTGTACACATGGTACCCTTTGTGTAGGAATGGCAAAAATAGATCCCATAGAATTTTTCCTGATGTCCCAATAATTTCAGGGCAGCCTGGGGGGTTAAGTTGGGAGTCTCTGCCTTCCCAAATGTACAGACCGCAGGTGTAGCCTGTTGTGCTCTCACACACCTTATATAATATTATCCCATATCTGGCACACTTGGAGGGAAAAAACTGACGTAAGGAAAGGCGGCCTTTAAAACTAAAAAGGGATTCATCGACGGATAGATTTTTATAGGGGGTATATGATCTTAAGAATTAATCCCTAAGGAGAAAAATAAGCAGTCTCAATTTATTTTGATGGTCGTAGGCTGGGTCAGTTCTGGGGGGACTTGAAAATTATCTGAAAAATGAATAAATCACATTAGGGCTTCATAGCGGTTTCAGGACATAACTGCTGCAAACACAGGGGTTGAGTGGTCAGTACTCGCAGCCCAACAGGATCGGACAGATGTTTTTTTTTTACAATGCCCAAATCCAGCGTAAGTCCCAAAAAGTGTTTAATTTCAAGGACACTTATGGAGGTCCACCGTCTTATATAGATGGGCTTTTGTACAGCAAACTGTGTGGCGTACAGATTAGTCTGCTGCACACTTAATTCCAGGACTTTATCGTCCACAAACAAATGAAAAAAATCATATGGGATAAAATTGGTGATGTCCACATTAATTTGGTGAGTAGACAAAATTTGGGTACTTTGGGGGGGGGGGGGTGAAGTAGCAGGAACCTATATAGTAGAAGGGACGGGAATGCTGGGTGGTGAATGAGATGAGGTGGCGACTTCTACGACTATAGGGCTATGTGGTCTGGGGATGGAAGCGGAGCTAGAGTCCCCGCTATTTCAAAACATTTCCGCTTCTGAAATGGTGTCGGATTCAGAGTAGTCAAAACATAGAAATTCATATGCCAGCTCTGCACTGTAAAATCTTCGAGCCATTTTTTATTATAAAGCTCAGAAAGAAAAAATAATAATTATATATATCACATCCTAAAAAATTAAAAGTGAATGTTTGGTAGCGTCAGTAGCAGTGCGTCCACTGACAATTATGGACGGACCCTAACAGATGTCCTTGACCAACTTACAGATGGACAGTGACAGATGCCCCCTGACCCCCAATAAGAGATGGACAGTAACAGATGGCCTCTGACTACCAATAACAGACGGACACATGGTCCCTAATGGACGCCTGATGACGGACACCTAATGATGGACGCCCACTGACCGACTGTAACAGGCGCTTAGTGACAGACACCGACTACCCGCCAGTTACAGACGGACAGTTTATGAACTGATTTTTCTTTTTTTTTCACAGTAAATCGCACAGCCAGGACAGAAGTCTGATCTCTCTCTCCTCACAGAACAACTGCACTGAGGGGAGAGAGATGCACAGCCTCTGTCCTTGCTGTGTTAGTAAATATAATGGATGTGATCTCCATGATAGTGTTATCATGGAGACCACATGATCAGGGACCAATAGAAATGGTCCTTGATCGTTACTGTGCTGAAGGCAGATCTTCAGCACAGTAACTAGTGCGCATGTGTGCTTTTTTTATGGGGTGGGGGCTCCTGCCATTTATTAAATGATATTGGGACCATATTGCCCTGATCCGGGTGCTAGGGGACCTAATCGGGGCATAATAACTTTCTCCTCTCCTGAGGACAGAAAACTACTGTACTTCAGGGGCGGCTGGAATAAAGTGTGCGCATGTGCCGGGTCGCTGCCCCCATCTTTGTTGAGGAACTGGGGGGTGGAGTGAGGATCGGGACCCAGCTTTACCTTATGGGAAAACTGGGGAACCTGATCCTAGCACCGGAGACTTTGCTCATGTAAGAGTGGAGGGAGAAAGTTTACTGCTGGCAGCTCCACTTGTCATGGTCTTTGATCATTGCCCCGAGCCCTCAGTTACCTATGTTAGCTGCGGGCAGGGAGCTCCTGTGCTTTTTTATAGTGCTAGCTTGGGCTGAAGTGCCGCTGTAAAAAGGCTGCGCTCCAGCCCAAGGCCCCTTAGTGACCACCGTAAAAACACGTATGGGTGGTCACTAAGGGGTTAAAGGGAATTTACAGGGTTAGGTTTGTATAGTTTACTAATATGTTTAATTCATTTCTGAGCCATATCTTTTGGTTGTAACAAATACACCTCTCATTGATGACCAGTGGCTACCTCAAGGACTTACTTGAGTTTTCTGGTCCTATATGGTACCATTTGCTTAGCTTTTGGCATTGTCAGGTTGGCATGTGCACATTCATGATGGTACAAATTACCTACCCTTTTTTCAATACAGAACATGTAAACATCCACACTTCAATTATAGACACATCTTAAACCTAAGACATCTCTTAAACATGAGAAAGTACTCCGAAACAAATATTTGTGACAAAGTCTACTTCTTTGTCCAATCCTCATTTGATGGGAGATTCCACCAGAGGAGGTATTTATATTTATTTATTTTTTTAGCAATGGCTCCAGATTGTCAAGAAACACATTTTTGTAAATCTGTGGCTATAATCCAAAGCAACATTATATTTTCTGGGAGGTGGGAGATGGGCTAGAATTCTTCTTCTGCTTTTTGCCACAGAAAAATTGCATATTTAAAAGCTGACTAATGTAATGTATTTCTCCATATCGCTGAAAGTGATGTCATTATTTGTCAGCCTTTCATCTTTATCATGTTTGGTGATATACAGTGCGGAGACACAGGCGCCCTCAGTCCCAGCGGCTGGCACTCATGAATAGACTGAGAAGCAATCCTTCATTTACATGCTCTTTGAGTTGCTGTTGTTCATTATGCTGTCGACTGTGTTTGTTCAGCGTTTTTTTTTTTCCTGAAAAGCTCTCTCTTTTTTTGTCCATTTTAATTATTGAGATCAATGTTGTTGCAATTACATAATGTTTATAGAAGTCTCTCTCCACATATCATGGATTTAAGTGTTGTTAAAAGTCACTTTATGACTTCCCTGCGGAAGGAACATAATTAAAATGGCCAATCTCTGCTCCATGCAAATAATGTTGAATATACAAGTGAACATAGGAAGCTAGGATTGTAATTCATGGGTGTTCTCCACTTTTCAAAATATGAATTCTTCTTTCCTTTACTGGTTTATTGCCAGGGATTGGGAGAATTATGTGATTAGTTGTGTGCTATTTTTTTTACCCACTTGAAGGAAAGGCCTCATGTATTCAATTCACCAGGAACATAGCCAGGGGAGGTTGTCTGGTGCTTTATGTTTCCTGGATGATTGTAGCCCGGGGGGCAGGGGGAGCCTAGTGACTACCAGGTTTGGACCTTCCACCAGAATACCAGAGGACCATTTACTGGGTCCTGGTTCAGGCACAATAATGAGCAAATCAGTGGCAAAAAAATAAATAGACAACTTCATTCAAAGCTGACTCTCAAGCCAATTACTGGCTACTAGTATATATGACAAATAATCTATGAGATGTTATTGGTGAAGATGTGTCCTGTGTATCCAATGAAGGCACTGATGATTATAATGGAATTAAAAGTAATACAGATATGCAAAATATCTGCAAAGCGGCTGTAGGGTGACCATCTGATTCTGGCCGTCTGGAAGGCTCAAGAAATCCACTGACTACTACTAAAATCTGGATTTGTTCTAACTATCTTTGATGTGCATGTTGAAAGACGCTCGAAGGTTGCCAGCTTCCTCACCGCGCCTGCGCTGAACGGTGCAAAATTTCACCAGAGCACAGGGCTGGCAGACAGATGCGAGCGCTGCCTAGACCTGTCAATCAGGACTTGGAGGGAGGCGACAAAGGTGGGAGAACGGATCCTCTAGGAGCAGGAACAACGCCCCCCCCCGCTCCTAGAGGCTAATTAGCATATTATAAAAGTTAGATTTCTGACGTAACGGGGACCTAGATGAAAGTAGGAATAGGCTAGTTACAGTCAGGTCCATAAATATTGGGACATCAATGCAATTCTAAGATTTTTGGCTCTAGACACCAACATAATGGATTTGAAATGAAACAAACAAGATGTGCTTTAACTGCAGACTGTCATCTTTATTTGAGGGTATTTACATCCAAATCAAGTGAACGGTGTAGGAATTACAACAGTTTGCATATGTGCCTCCCACTTATTAAGGGACCAAAAGTAATGGGACAGAATAATAATCATAAATCAAACTTTCACTTTTTACTACTTGATGGCAAATCCTTTGCAGTCAATCACAGCCTGAAGTCTGGAACGCATAGACATCACCAGACGCTGGATTTCAGTTCCTGCTTGTTCTTGGGGCATTTTCCCTTCAGTTATGTCTTCAGCAAGTGAAATGCATGCTCAATCAGATTCAGGTCAGGTAATTGACTTGGCCATTGCATAACATTCCACCTTAAAAAACTCTTTGGTTGCTTTTGCAGTATGCTTTGGGTCATTTTCCATCTGCACTGTGAAGCGCAGTCCAATGAGTTCTAAAGCATTTGGCTGAATATGAGCAGATATTATTGCACGAAACACTTCAGAATTCATCCTGCTGCTTTTGTCAGCAGTCACATCATCAATAAGTACAAGAGAACCAGTTCCATTGGCAGCCATGCATGCCCACGCCATGACACTACCACCACCATGCTTCACTGATGAGGTGGTATGCTTAGGATCATGAGCAGTTCCTTTCCTTCTCCATACTCATCTCTTTCCATCACTCTGGTACATCACTCTGGTACAAGTTGATCTTGGTCTCATCTGTTCTTAGGATGTTGTTCTGGAACTGTGAAGGCTTTTTTAGATGTCGTTTGGCAAACTCTAATCTGGCCTTCCTGTTTTTAAGGCTCACCAATGGTTTACATCTTGTGGTGAACCCTCTGTTTTCACTCTGGTGAAGTCTTCTCTTGATTGTTGATTTTGAAACACATACACCTACCTCCTGGAGAGTGTTCTTGATCTGGCCAACTGTTGTGAAGGCTGTTTTCTTCAGCAGGGAAAGAATTCTTTGGTCATCCACCACAGTTATTTTCCGTGGTCTTCCGGGTCTTTTGGTGTTGCTGAGCTCATCGGTCCGTTCCTTCTTTTTAAGAATGTTCCAAACAGTTGTTTTGGCCACGCCTAATGTTTTTGCTATCTCTCTGATGGGCTTGTTTTGCTTTTTAAGCCTAATGATGGCTTGCTTCACTGATAGTGACAGCTCTTTGTATCTCATCTTGAGAGTTGACAGCAACAGATTCCAAATGCAAATAACACACTTGAAATGAACTCTGGACCTTTTATCTGCTCATTGTAATTGGGATAATGAGGGAATAACACACACCTGGCCTTGGAATAGATGAGAAGCCAATTGTCCCATTACTTTTGGTCCCTTAACAAGTGGGAGGCACATATGCAAACTGTTGTAATTCCTACACCGTTCACCTGATTTGGATGTAAATATACCCTCAAATTAAAGCTGACTGTCTGCAGTTAAAGCACATCTTGTTTTGTTTCATTTCAAATCCATTGTGGTGGTGTCTAGAGCCAAAAATCTTAGAATTGTGTCGATGTCCCAATATTTATGGACCTGACTGTAGGTTTAGCTGACATTAGCACATCGCTAATGTCAGCTAGCTTATTAGGGTTAAATCTGGTGACAGAATCCCTTTAAGGACATTATTTTTTCTATATTTTTTTTTTTAATGGCTAGTTTATCCCTGATCTATTTTCTCAAATGTATACTATTCAGTTCATACTCTTATTTTTAAATGCATTTTTGTATAACTCTAAAAGCAGAAAATCCTGTACATCTATTCCCTCCACAGCCCAGCCTTTACTAGCTTCTCAAAGAGAGGATTTTACAGAATCACTTACAGGTGTAAATTAGATATAGCCGAAGCGATAGAAATCAGTTATTTTCAATACCTAGAGTATTGTTTCCTATTTGGAAATGTATTATGTTCAAATATTTCATTCTAATCTCATGCATTGTTTTCCAGGCTGATGGTTATTGAGCAAGGAGGGATTTGGTAAATATCCTATTACTTGAGACATTTTTCTTCTAGCAATTCTGATTTCTTTTTAGACTAGAGGAATGAAGGGGGAAGTGCCTACTGAATCTGTTTTGTAAGGTATGCTCATGTCAAAGAATGATGTTTTATGAGATTTTTATATTATAAGCACTGACATTGAATGTAAAATTATTTTTCTCTTTCAGGACTTAACACGTTGAATCCTTATGGGAATGTAAGATGAGGAAAAAGTATATCATGTGGTAAATCATGTGGTCCACAATGTAATCATCTTTCTTCTCATTAGTAGATTTATAAACATTATTATAATACAAAATAGGCCCAAGTAACTTTTATGAATATGTGTTCAAATTAGCTTGTCGAACCAGTACCTTGCTTTGTACTGATGAGGGGCAGTAACCCGGAAGCAGCTGTCTACAGATGGGTGTTTTTGGTTTCTACTTTTTTGGCAGTGAAATCACAAGGCTCCCATCGGTTACCATGACAGCCTGGGGCCTACTGAAGTTTCCCAGGCCTGTCATGGTAATGTGCCTGCAAAGCTGTGCATTAGGGGGCTAAAAATATTTAAAATTCATAACATAACAGGCATCATCATGTCCTGGAAATATCTGAACTATTAAAATATTTTTCATACTCAGTGAACACAGTAACTTAAAAAACAATAAAAACATGTGATTTTTTTGGTCACCTTGTCCCTCCCAAAAAATTGATTAGCCTTGTAAATGTAAATATTAAAAAAAGTTATGGTTGTTAGAAAAATGTACTTTTTCTTTTCAAAGATTTTTTTTAAGGTAATAAAACAGAATAAAAACTATGCAAATTTGGTACCACTATAATCATATTGACCCACAGAGTAAGGCCTCATGCACACGGCCGTTGTTTTGGGCCGCATCCGAGCCACAGTTTTGGAGGCTCGGATGCGGACCCATTCACTTCAATGGGGCCGCAAAAGATGCGCACAGCACTCCGTGTGCTGTCCGCATCCGTTGCTCCGTTCCGTGCCCCGGCAAAAAAAAATATAACCTGTCCTATTCTTGTCTGCGCTTTGCGGACAAAAATAGGCGGTAATATTAAAAGTTGTCCGTGCCGTTCCGCAAATTACGGAACGCACATGGAAGCCATCCGTGTTTTACCGATCCGCGGTTTGAGGACCACAAAAAATAGAACAGTCGTGTGCATGAGGCCTAAGAATGTCATGCAATTTTTAGTGCACATTAAACGTCGTAATATCAAAACTAGGCTTGAGAGAATCGAGCTTTGGATTATAAATCTGAAGTAGAATCGTTTAAAAACTTTGTTTTTAATGCTGTTTCCAAACAATATTAAAATGTATTGGCTCTGTGGAGCAAAACATTGCATCGCCCAAAGTCACACAAAGCTTAGGTAAATTACTACGTTATTCCTATCTGCATATTTAAAAACATTTTAAAATAGGAATCCGAAGTGGGTTTTGGTACCAAGGTACCAGCCAGTACCAAAGCCCACTTCAGATTCCTATTTAAAATGTTTTTAAATACGCAGATAGGAATAAAGTAGTAATTCACCGAAGTCTTGCATGACTTTGGGTGATACAAAGTTTTGCTCCACGGAGCCAACACATTTTAGCTCTACACGGAAACACTAAAAATGTTTTTGAATAAATCGACTTTGGATATATGATCCGAAGCTCAAAAATAACTATAAAAATGTTATGGGGTCAGAATATGGTATTGAAAAAAAAATTGTTTCCCCAAAATTTTTTTTCAGTATTAAAATGCTTAAGAAAAAAAATGCATATGCATTATCACAAGATTCGTACTGACTGGGAGAATGAAGAGCAAGAAGGAGAATGAAGTCAGTTTTACTGTATAGTGAATGAAAAAAAAATACACTGCTCAAAAAATTAAAGGGAACACAAAACACATCCTAGATCTGAGTTAATTAAATATTCTTCTGAAATACTTTCTTCTTTACATAGTTGAATGTGCTGACAACAAAATCACACAAAAATAAAAAAATGGAAATCTAATTTTTCAACCCATGGAGGTCTGGATTTGGAGTCACACTCAAAATTAAAGTGGAAAAACACACTACAGGCTGATCCAACTTTGATGTAATGTCCTTAAAACAAGTCAAAATGAGGCTCAGTAGTGTGTGTGGCCTCCACGTGCCTGTATGACCTCCCTACAATGCCTGTGCATGCTCCTGTTGAGGTGGTGGATGGTCTCCTGAGGGATCTCCTCCCAGACCTGGACTAAAGCATCTGCCAACTCCTGGACAGTCTGTGGTGCAATGTGACGTTGGTGGATAGAGCGAGACATGATGTCCCAGATGTGCTCAATTGGATTCAGGTCTGGGGAACGGGCGGGCCAGTCCATAGCATCAATGCCTTCGTCTTGCAGGAACTGCTGACACACTCCAGCCACATGAGGTCTAGCATTGTCTTGCATTAGGAGGAACCCAGGGCCAACCGCACCAGCATATGGTCTCCCAAGGGGTCTGAGGATCTCATCTCGGTACCTAATGGCAGTCAGGATACCTCTGGCGAGCACATGGAGGGCTGTGCGGCCCTCCAAAGAAATGCCACCCCACACCATTACTGACCCAATGCCAAACCGGTCATGCTGGAGGATGTTACAGGCAGCAGAATGTTCTCCACGGCGTCTCCAGACTCTGTCACGTCTGTCACATGTGCTCAGTGTGAACCTGCTTTCATCTGTGAAGAGCACAGGCCGCCAGTGGCGAATTTGCCAATCTTGGTGTTCTCTGGCAAATGCCAAACGTCCTGCACGGTGTTGGGCTGTAAGCACAACCCCCACCTGTGGACGTCGGGCCCTAATATCACCCTCATGGAGTCTGTTTCTGGCCGTTTGAGCAGACACATGCACATTTGTGGCCTGCTGGATGTCATTTTGCAGGGCTCTGGCAGTGCTCCTCCTGTTCCTCCTTGCACAAAGGCGGAGGTAGCGGTCCTGCTGCTGGGTTGTTGCCCTCCTACGGCCTCCTCCACGTCTCCTGATGTACTGGCCTGTCTCCTGGTAGCGCCTCCATGCTCTGGACACTACGCTGACAGACACAGCAAACCTTCTTGCCACAGCTCGCATTGATGTGCCTTCCTGGATAAGCTGAACTACCTGAGCCACTTGTGTGGGTTGTAGACTCCGTCTCATGCTACCACTAGAGTGAAAGCACCGCCAGCATTCAAAAGTGACCAAAACATCAGCCGGGAAGCATAGGAACTGAGAAGTGGTCTGTGGTCACCACCTGCAGAACCACTCCTTTATTGGGGGTGTCTTGCTAATTGCCTATAATTTCCACCTGTTGTCTATCCCATTTGCACAACAGCATGTGAAATTGATTGTCACTCAGTGTTGCTTCCTAAGTGGACAGTTTGATTTCACAGAAGTGTGATTGATTTGGAGTTACATTGTGTTGTTTAAGTGTTCCCTTTATTTTTTTGAGCAGTGTATATAAAAAAAGATGATGGGCAGTGTAATGAAGGGGAAGCAATGCTCACATAGAGTGCCGCCTCCTCTTGAAACAGCTGACCGTGTGTATTGAATGCCCATAGATCAGATATTGATGACCTGTCCTGAGGATACAAGCGCCAGGGACAATGTTCAAAAAACCTTTAATTGTAGAATATTGGACAGGGAGACTGCAGGGAAAGTGTAGGGAGATATTTTACACACTGTAGGGTGAGCATAGGGAGACTGCAGGGACAATGCAGGCTCTGTAATCTGTAGTTGAAGGGATTCATAGGAGACAGCCCACTTTGCATCAATCACTGTGTAGGGCACAGAGCTATCTAATTGAACAGTGTCCACCTTTGATTAATAGATAAGCAATTCTTTTATGCCTTGATTCTAAAATTGTGGTGAATAAGCTGTCTAATACTACTGCTATTGGGTTGTCCACATTATTTAATAAATAAGCAATTCTTTTACGCCTTGATTCTCAAATTGGGATGAATAAGCTGTGTAATTTTACTGTTATTGGGATGTCCACCTTGTTTCCTTAACAAGCAATTCTATTAGGCCTTGATTCTAAAATTGTGGTGTTGTGGCCCACCTGCCTGTCACAGTAAGGCCTCTTTCACTCACACGGGCGAGTTTTCCGCGCGGGTGCAATGCGTGAGGTGAACGCATTGCACCCGCACCGAATCCGGACCCATTAATTTCTATGGGGCTGTTCACATGAGCGGTGATTTTCATGCATCACTTCTGCCCCATAGAAGTAAATGGAGCTGCGTGGAAATCGCAAGCATCTGCAAACAAGTGCGGATGTGGTGCGACTTTCACGCATGGTTGCTAGGTGACTGTCACGAGGGTTTCAAGAGCCACGCCTGACTCCGTTATACCCGGGGTCAGGAAGTCTCGGCGGGTGGCTGCGCGCTCTATGTAGAAAGATTGTGCTGTTTCTTTTTGGTAGCTTTCTGGGTTTGCCTTGGAACCCTTTTTGGCTCACTCAGGGATCCGTAGCTCCTTCTCCTCAGCTGTTTCTTGTCCAGCACTCCCAACCTCCTTATATTCCCCTCTCCCACCTTCTCTGGTTGCCAGATATAGAGCTTCCTGCCTGGACTTCGATACTGACCCACTGGAGCTGTGTAACTGTGTTCCCTGGTTGTTGTTCCAGTACGTTACCCTCCGGATCCCTGTTGGGCCTTCGTGGTCTGCTGTTGTCGCCCACCTGGGATTATATGTTTGTCTGTATTGTCTGTCCTCTCCTTGGTGTTTTCCTTTTAGTGTCAGTGGTGCGGACTAGTGATCCCACCGCCCCGTTCACTACATAGGGCTCATCTTAGGGAAAGCCAGGGTTTAGGCACGTGATCGGCGTACGGGTGAGGAACCCGTGTAGGGACGTCAGGGCAGTCAGGTGCCAGCCGCAAGGTGAGTCAGGGGTCACCACCTTTCCCTCTCCCTTGGACAGGGCCTTCCCATTTCCCTCCCTTTGCGTGACGCCGGTCATTACAGTGACAATCGGGATGGGGACCCGATCTTTATTATTTTCCCTTATAACATGGTTATAATGGAAAATAATAGCATTCTTAATACAGAATGCTTAGTAAAATAGGGATGGAGGGGTTAAAAAAATAAAAATAAATTTTAACTCACCTCATCCACTTGTTCGAGCAGCCCAGCTTCTCTTCTTGTTCGCCCTGCCCGGCTTGGTGATGGATCATGTAATGGACCATGTTATGTGCGCAGTGACATCACCAAAGGTCCTTTTCTTCCTGCTCATCAAAGAAGAAGAAAAACAAAAGCCGGACAGGGCGAACAAGAACAAGTGGATGAGGTGAGTTAAATTTTTATTTTTTTAACCCCTCCATCCCTATTTTACTAAGCATTCTGTATTAAGAATGCTATTATTTTCCATTATAACCATTTTATAAGGGGAAATAATAAAATCTACACAACACCTAACCCAAACCTGAACTTCTGTGAAGAAGTCCGTGCTCGGGTTTGGGTACCAAACATGCCGATTTTTCTCACGCGTGTGCAAAACGCATTAAAACGCTTTGCACTCATGCGGAAAAATCACGCATTTTCCCACGACGCACTGGCATCTTATCCGGCCCTCACACGCGACGCCCGGGTGAAAGAGGTCTAACTGTTTCACTACCAGAAAGGACTAGCTATTCAAGTTGCTTCAATGCACAGTGATGAACACTGAGATACCCTCTCCCTGCAGGCCTGGATATAGCTGATTTAACATGCTTTGTGAGAAATTAATTCGGAACAAAGCAAATATTTTTTTTTTATTTGGCGATGTGTCCAAATCTAATTTTTGAAAACTTTGCTCATCTCTACTAATAATGACTAATCTAGCATAGAATATGGTTAAGGCCTCTTTCACACTTGCGTTGTCCGGATCCGTCGTGTACTCCATTTGCCGGAGGAGGTGCCCGCCGGATCCATAACACCGTAAGTGAACTGAAAGCATTTGAAGACGGATCCGTCTTCAAAATGCGTTCAGTGTTACTATGGCACCCAGGACGCTATTAAAGTCCTGGTTGCCATAGTAGTAGTGGAGAGCGGGGGAGCAGTATACTTACCGTCTGTGCGGCTCCCGGGGCGCTCCAGGATGACGTCAGGGCGCCCCATGCGCATGGATGACGTGATCGCATGCGATCACGTCATCCATGCGCGTGGGACGCCCTGACGTCACTCTGAAGCGCCCCGGGAGCCGCACGGACGGTAAGTATACTGCTCCCCCGCTCCCCACTACACTTTACCATGGCAAACAGGACTTTAGTGTCCTGGCAGCCATGGTAACCATTCAGAAAAAGCTAAACGTCGGATCCAGTAATGCGCCGAAACGACGTTTAGCTTAAGGCCGGATCCAGATTAATGCCTTTCAATGGGCATTAATTCCGGATCCGGCCTTGCGGCAAGTGTTCAGGATTTTTGACCGGAGCAAAAATCGCATCATGCTGCAGTATTTTCTCCGGCCAAAAAAACGTTCTGTTCCGGAACTGAAGACATCCTGATGCATCCTGAACGGATTTCTCTCCATTCAGAATGCATGGGGATAATCCTGATCAGGATTCTTCTGGCATAGAGCCCCGACGACGGAACTCTATGCCGGAACACAACAACGCAAGTGTGAAAGAGGCCTAATGGGGTTGTGCAGCCTGTTTTGAACTGGTGACCTATCCTCAGGACTTTTGCAACTACGTATCAATTGACCTCACAGTACATGTCCACATTTACTATTTTAGAAAACTAACTGATGGTCACTATGGACCTGAATACGTCTTTGGATCATGTACTGTTTTTTAGTTAAAACTTCACTTTTATTGTTTTATTTAATACTCTTTGTCATTACTTATCTCTATATAGACATCAACACTCTATAGACAATTTTAAATTATCAGTGGTGCGGGCTAGCTCTATCTTATTGTTTATATTATTTACAGTTTTTTGTCACAGTTATTTCTTTTTTCGGTGTTCCTGCTACTATAATCTGTATAGCTATTTATATGCCCCTATGGTGAGGTTCGCTACCTTCATCTATGGGGTCGGTGGTACAATCTTTACTATTTTGCCAATCGTTGTCATCATTATCATTATCCACCTGCATTATCCCCTGAAGACGCTGGTTACCCAGCGAAACATGTCGGGATGCAGGGTGCCTGAGTGTTAAGTTTTAGACAGTGTTAGCGGGTAAGCTCAAATATACGAGCGGATGTATAGCTACACAGGTGGCAGCAGATAAAGCCACAATACAGGCTAGTAATATCAGTTGATAGGAAATAATAGGTGTATAGCAGCAGCAGTGGTGGTGATGACAATGATTGGCAATATAGTAAAGATTGTACCACCGACCCCATAGATGAAGGTAGCGAGCCTCATCATAGGGGCATATAAATAGCTATACAGACGATAGTAGCAGGAACACCAAAAAAAGAATAGGCCAGAAATAACTGACAAAAAACAGTAAATAATATAAACAATAAGATAGAGCTAGCCCGCACCACTGATAATTTTAAATTGTCTATAGAGTGTTGATGTCTATATAGAGATAAGTAATGACAAAGAGTATTAAATAAAACAATAAAAGTGAAGTTTTAACTAAAAAACCAGTACATGATCCAAAGACGTATTCAGGTCCATAGTGACCATCAGTTAGTTTTCTATCCTCAGGACAGATCATCAATATCTGATCTGCGCGGATCCGACACACAGCACCAACGACAGTCAGCTGTTTCAAGAGGAGGCGGCGCTCTTTGTGAGCACTGCTTCCTCTTCATTACACTGCCCGTCATCTTGGAAGCGCTGTGTAATTACAAGTACTTGCTCCTTTCACTACGCCTCCGCTGCAAAGGAGATGACGAGTAATATAATAAAGATGAAGCAGCGCTCACATGGAGCTCCGCCTCCTCTTTAACCAGCTGATTGGCGGGGTACCTGGTGTTGGATCCCCACAGAACAGATATTGATGACCTATCCTGAGGATAGTTCATCAATATATACCACCCGCACAACTCCTTAATGTGGTTGTCCGCGTTATTTATATTGATGACCTATCCTCAGCATAGGCCATCAGTATCAAATCATGGGGGCCAACTCCCAGCACCCCCGTGATCAGCTATTTGAAGAGAAAGCAGAGCTTGTGTGAGCCCTGCCTTATTTTCATTGTTTAACAGTAAGCGGGTGTAATTACACCTAAGCGGTCCCATTGAATGGGACGGCTCTGTAGTATTTACTTGAATAGGAAGGAGCCATCCCATAGAAGTGAATGGGATGACTGAAATGCAACTACACCCGCTTATTGCTGCGGTTTTGATGGCAAGCAGGTAAACAGTGAAGAAAAGGCAGTGCTCGCACAAGCGCCACTTTTTTTTCTTCAAACAGCTAATCGGTGGGGTGCAGGCAGTCAGATCCCTGGCGATCTGATATTGAGGACCTATCCTGAGGATGGATCATCAATATAAATAACATGAACAACCCCTTTAAGTTAATAGACGCAAACATTTAGTTAGCCATAACTACAGTAGTAACCAGGGAATGTTACATATATGTACTCATCCCTACAGGAGACCGAATAATGGGACCACTTTATATTCTCTGTGCTGTGCTGCTGTGAATGGGCTAATTGAGAAGCTGCTGATGCCTTAATTTCCAGGCTTTACTTCTGATGTCATTAAAACCTTGCTTCTCCATAGTAATAATCACGTTCTTATTTCCTCTCTTCCGGTGAAGCTGTAATCATGTTAAATGCAATGTGTGAATAGCTGAAGAGAAAACATCATTACCCTCTTCTCTACCAGCTATCACCATCGCCAAAGCAGGGAAGAAATGCTCCCATATGAAAGAAAATGTGTTTATTCTGGAGTAAGTCAAAGAAAAGATGAACTATGGAGTTGTAATGTGTTCTACTTATCGATTGTTGTCTTAGAGCTTGTCTTATAGGACTAGTGATCTAGCATAAATTCAGCTTCAGACAAAGGGCACAATGCAGATTCAATTTATAGTCTGGACAAAAGAGAAGTCATAACATTATCATAATCAGTTCACAGTATTTTCAGATTGACAAAGTGAAAATACAATATTCAAGAAAAAAACAACAACACAATTCATTCCTTATAATAAAACTTGAGGGGTAGCAAGAATTACTTTTTATGGTGGGTTTACAGAACCTAATTATTGATAAACTCTGGTATCTTGTTTTGCAGCATGCAACGGTTTGTATCCAGCCGCCTCTCCACTTGTCTCTCGGAATAGCGTACGGATCTCTGCTGGACCCCCGTTATACTTAATGGAACCAGCGGGCATCCCGTTTGTATCATGTAGCGCTGGATCCAGAGCTGTTCTCTGCTAGCAGAGCCTACCAGAATTTACAACAGAGGTGCAAAAGAAGCCTCACTACAAACACTCATTCCTGATAATTGGCCCGTATGAATGTGCTGCCGATCATCCGCTAAACGAGCAAAACATTCGTTCATAGGGTGAAAATGATCTGTCATGTAACCCATTAAAACATCCTTTCTAGACACCAGTGCTGTGTGAACAGCGGTCTGCTGCGCAGAAACAATGAATCCATATGAGAACATGTGATGGCAGTAGCTCTCACGCGTTCGCCGACAGGGAAGTGATCGTTGTATGTAAATGCAGCTGTTTACCTCCAATGAAAAGCAGATAGTTTAAAAAAAATATCAAGTTTTCCCCCATCAATCTGTACTCAATACTCCATAATGAGAAAGTGAAAACTGAATCTTAAGAAATGTTTGCAAATTTATTAAAAAGGTAAAACTAACATTTTGTTAGTATTTAGACCCTTTGCTATGACATTTGAAATTTACCTCTCTCATTTCTCTTGATCAATTCAGTTGATAGGACATGATTTGGAAACATACACCCCTGTCAAAAAGTCAGTGGGAGATTAAGGAGGTAAACAAGTGGCTGAAGAACTGATGTAGGATAGAGGATATTAGGTTCCTGGAGAAGTGGTACGATGTCTCTGTTGGCTACAGGCTCTATTGTAGGGATGGGCTGCAGCTCAATGGGGTAGGTGCAGTTATTTTAGGGTAGAAGATGTCTACAAGGTTGGAGAAGTGTTTAAACTATGGATTGAAGTGAGGAACTAGAATATTTTATATGGAAAGGCGTAAGGTAAAAAATATCTAAAAACTTCTAAATTTTATGTATACTAATTCCAGAAGACGACATAGTGGGAATAACTCAGACATGGTTGGATGATAGCTATAACTGGTCAGTTAATATACAGGGTTACAGTCTATATAGAAAGGATCGCAAAAAACTGAGAGGGAGAGGGGTTTGCCTTTATGTAAAGTCCTGTGTAAAGCCCACATTCTGGGAAGAAATACTCTGATACCCCCGTATCCTAAGAGAGTGAAAGGGGGTCACACGGCTGGGACCTACACCTATATGGGGAACGGAACACCGCAAGGTGGTGGCTGGAGAACTCCAGTCTGGTCACCACCAAGCACTCTCCCCATAGAAGTGAATGGGAGCTTACTGCGCATAAACCCAACTCTCATTCAGTTCTATGGGCCTCACAGAGATAGCTGGCTCGACTATTTTCAGTGACCCCATAGAAAATGAATATACTGTGGCTGTGCCATTTTCAGGGCTCCGTTCTCGATATAGGTGCGAGTCCTAGCTGTGGGACCCGCACCTATCAGACTATAAGGGCATATTCTAGCTCTATGCTCCCATCGCCTGTGATGAGACAATACCTTTAAGTAATGTAATAGACAGACCCTAATTTTTGATATTTAAGTACTCTATAATTATAGTGTCTGTTCCACAAGATGGGTGCATAGCAAATGTGGTACCAATATTGAAAACATGGTCAAAAATAGCCCGGGTACTATATGCCAGTAAGTCTAACATCTGTTGTGGGTGAACTGTTTGAAGGTTTTCTAAGAGATGCTATTCTGGAATATCTCAAGGAAAACAAAATAATAACACCATATCGGCATGGCCTCATGAGGGATCGGTCATGTCAAACTAATTTAATCAGTTTCTAAGAGGAAGTAAGTTTTAGACTTGACAGCGGCGAATCAATGGATGTCGTATATCTTAACTTCTCCAAAGCATTTAACACTGTACCACATAAAAGGTTAGTATATAAAATGAGAATGCTTGAACTGGGAGAAAATGTCTGTAAGTGGGTAAGTAACTGGCTGAGTGATAGAAAACAGAGGGTGGTTATTAACGGTACACACTCAGATTGGGTCACTGTCACTAGTGGGGTACCACAGAGGTCAGTATCGGGCCTTATTCTCTTCAATATATTTATTAATGATCTTGTAGAAGGCTTGCATAGTAAAATATAAATTTCTGCAGATGACACTAATCTGTGTAAAGTAAATAACACAGAAGAGGACAGTATACTACTACAGATGGATCTGGATAGATTGGAGACTTGGGCAGATAAGTGGCAGATGAGGTTTAACACTGACAAATGTAAGGTTATGCACATGGGAAGGAAAAATACATGTCACCCGTACATACTAAATGGTAAAACATAATTTATCTGTAAAAATGCAGATCGTATGTGGATGCAAAATACAGTCGTGTGCATTAACACTTGAGGTAAAACCTCACGAAAAGAAAACAAAACTAAGCATGCGTCACTCTGAAGAGATAGCTGTTGGCCAAACGAGCATTCACCCCTATTGAAGGTTTATGTGAGAAAACAAACTTGCTCTACAGTGGCGAGTAGTGTTGAGTGAATCAAAGTTAACAAACTGGAATTTGGTCTGAATTTCAGGAACAATTTGATTTGCCACGAATCCGAAGTTCTTGGACGATTTGTGGTATTGAATCAAATTTTTTCTAGAATGGCTGCTGCACATGTTACAAAGTTAAAGTAAGAAGCATGGGAAGGAGGATCACCCATAATGCCATGCAGACAGCCAATCAGCAGATAGCAAGCCCCTGTCATGTCACCCACCTCACAGATCCACCATTGCTCCTGTACCATATTGCCAGTCCCCTTGGGCTCCATGCACTTACCATAAGTCACAGTGGCATGTGACTGCTTCAGTCAGTGATCAGACCTAGAAACAAACAGCAATGGAGGACCCGGTTGCATCAGTGCAGAGGCAGGGATCCATGAAGGAAGCACTGCTATTTTAAGTTTACACAGTGTCCTACCCACTATCAAGCATGGAGGGCAGTGGGGGGGGGGGGGAGGAGAGTTTAATAGAGGACAGACAGGAGGAGGAGGACAGGGAAGAGGTCAAGCAGTGCTCCTCCTCTTGCTAAATCTATGGGCAAGCATTCTGCCCCATTGATGTATTATTTTTGGATGCTGGAGCAGAACGGCCACTCTTTCTTTGTTAACACCGTTAACCATGCTTTTCTTCATAGCTACTGTATGTATGTCAGTGTCACTCAGACATTATTTGTTATAACTGTCATTGCGTTCAAGAGCTTAACTGGGGCAGGGGGAAGGATCAGAAATTTGTAAAACATTTGCATTTAGAGGTAACACCTTTTCATAGTCCCAGGAGGCTAGAGGATGTTGTATAGCATGTTAGCAATTAGAGCAACTTTGATTCATGATGAATCGATTCAGGTCTGAACTAAACCATTTAAAAAATGTGCATCGGACGCAAAGAAAGCTCATCTCTACTCTGGATTCATAAGATAGAACTAGTGTTTAATGAAGTATAAAAAAATTAGATTTGGCTGCTTTGCCGAATTTTACAAAAAAATTACTTAGTCACGAAGCAAAATTTTTTTGTAAGTAGTGGGTGCATTGATAGGAAGCGGCGATTGCACCATTCACCGTCATTGTACCCCTCATATGCATCTGATAGCAATATTACAGTGTAAAATAAAATAAAATAAAAAATACATCATACTTACCTCATCCATTTGCTCACGACGGGCCGGCTACCTCTATCTTATTTGAAGATCTGGCACGAAATCTCACGCGGACCATGATGATGTCACTGCAAACAGGATTTTGTGCGAGATATTCAATCAAGATGGCGGCGGCTGGCCTGTCGCAAGAAAATGTATGAGGTAAGTATGATTTTTTTAGTTTTTTTGTTTTTTACACCATTTCAGGGAACTTCGGTTCACTACCTCGAAGCATGAGAAAATTCGTCTTTGCGGCAAATCGAATTTTCCCTGACATTGAGATTGAAGTCTACTTCGTGGACTTCGATTTGCTCAACACTAGATAGGACAATGCATAAGATAATAGAGATTAAATGTAAGAGACTGAAACTTCACAGCAGCCACAGTCAATCTCTCCAAGAAACAAATGACAATGCCATTATTTAGCACTAAGCAGGAATGATATATATAAGGTCACAGCGCTGGGATGCGTCCTGCAAGTTGGCTTATATGATCCCCATATAAACAGGTGCTTGTCCACACCATATTTCTGCCTATATGTGAAGCTACATTATCACAAAGCCAATCAGTTATCAACCTTACTGTTCACTCATAACTTCACTGTGAATAAGCAGCTGCCATGAATGTTACTGATTTGTAAGAGAACGTAATGAGACTGATGCCAAAGAACAGATGAGAATGTGAAAAATAGAGAAAAAGTCATAAAGAGATACTGGACCGACATAGAAGACTGCTTGCAAATGGTCATTATAACAAATTGGGCTTATAAATATACCCTTTATCTCCTTTGCTCTGCAGAGGCGAAGAGATGGTTGCCCGGTAACTGGAACTACCTCTATGAATAGTTAAAGTTAAAGGCTATAAATTCCTTTGGAAGAATTTTTTTAAATTATTTTACTAATTTTGAGCTAAACATAATTTTTTTTCAATTGGTCATTATAAAAAAAAAAAATCTACGGGTTTTTCTTTTACTTTCACTGTATTTAAAGGCAGGAAAGTTTTCCCTTCAGAGTAAATTCCGTTAGAAAACTGCTCAGATGGCTGAATGTGTAGCCCTTATCTCAGAACTCCTGTCAGCTTATAAATTATCATTATTGCACATGAATTCTCAGTTTTATATGAATTGAACTTTGTAGAGTGTTTATGAGTAGTGTTGAGCGAACAGTTCGAGCATAGTTCGGGTCCGTACCGAATTTTGGGGTGTTCGTGACACGGACCCGAACCCGAACTTTTTCGTAAAAGTTCGGGTTCGGGTTCGTCGTTCGGCATGTATTTTGGCGCATTTTGAAAGGCTGCAAAGCAGCCAATCAACATGCATCATACTACTTGCCCTAAGATGCCATCGCAGCCATGCCTACTATTGGCAAGGCTGTGATTGGCCAAGTGCAGCATGTGACTCAGCCTCTTTATAAGCTTGTGCGCACGTCGGGACGTGCTCACTCCCGATGTGAATAGAACAGGGATAGACGCAGCTGATGCTAGGGCGAGAATAGGCAGGGATAATTGAATAACTGGAAGCAAATTTCTCTCCTCCACCTGTGATTCATCTGAACAACTGCAGCTGAGCTGCTTTTTTAAAAAGGAATTGGCTATTTTTAGAGTGGCCAGAGTGATTTTTCCATCCACATGTACCTGGGCTGACCGCCGGCCGCCATTTTGCGACTTGTAGTGCTGCAGCAGAAGCTGCCACAGTGTGCATTCCAAAGCTCCAAACAAGTCAGACATCTACACCTGGGATTCAGACCAATAGCGATTTAGCAGCACAGTCCAAGGCTATTTTTTTTAAAGGTTGTGCACATCATTTTGTGGCACATGTTACTGGGCTGATAGGCGGCGGCCATCTTGGGACTAGTGCTGCAGCACAATCTCTCCCAACGTCCATTAATCACTTGTAATAGTGGTCTGTGCCATAGAAATCCTACATCAGGGACTTGGGTGTGCTTGTGTCACCCCTACTAATACCAGTCCACCTGTAATCCATACAGTGAAAAGCCATAAAGTATTCCAGTGAGGGAATTTTTTTTTTATTTAAAAAAGGCCAAGTTAGTTTATCTGGCGTTCAATATACTAGATACAGTTAGGCCTGCGTTTCATACATCTGGAATTAGCAAACTAATGTGCTGGGGTTGGGAAAACATATATGTACCCATACTAGAATCTGTCAAAGAAAGCGGTACTCACATATAACAGTCATTCCATCTGTAATCCATACAGTCAAAAGACTGAAAGTATTCCAGTGAGGGAATTTTTTTTATTTAAAAAAGGCCAAGTTAGTTTATCTGGCGTTCAATATACTAGATACAGTTAGGCCTGCGTTTCATACATCTGGAATTAGCAAACTAATGTGCTGGGGTTGGGAAAACATATATGTACCCATACTAGAATCTGTCAAAGAAAGCGGTACTCACATATAACAGTCATTCCATCTGTAATCCATACAGTCAAAAGACTGAAAGTATTCCAGTGAGGGAATTTTTTTTTTTTCAAAAAAGGCCAAGTTAGTTTATCTGGCGTTCAATATACTAGATACAGTTAGGCCTGCGTTTCATACATCTGGAATTTGCAAACTAATGTGCTGGGGTTGGGAAAACATATATGTACCCATACTAGAATCTGTCAAAGAAAGCGGTACTCACATATAACAGTCATTCCATCTGTAATCCATACAGTCAAAAGACTGAAAGTATTCCAGTGAGGGGATTTTTTTTATTTAAAAAAGGCCAAGTTAGTTTATCTGGCGTTCAATATACTAGATACAGTTAGGCCTGCGTTTCATACATCTGGAATTAGCAAACTAATGTGCTGGGGTTGGGAAAACATATATGTACCCATACTAGAATCTGTCAAAGAAAGCGGTACTCACATATAACAGTCATTCCATCTGTAATCCATACAGTCAAAAGACTGAAAGTATTCCAGTGAGGGGATTTTTTTTATTTAAAAAAGGCCAAGTTAGTTTATCTGGCGTTCAATATACTAGATACAGTTAGGCCTGCGTTTCATACATCTGGAATTAGCAAACTAATGTGCTGGGGTTGGGAAAACATATATGTACCCATACTAGAATCTGTCAAAGAAAGCGGGTACTCACATATAACAGTCATTCCATCTGTAATCCATACAGTCAAAAGACTGAAAGTATTCCAGTGAGGGAATTTTTTTTATTTAAAAAAGGCCAAGTTAGTTTATCTGGCGTTCAATATACTAGATACAGTTAGGCCTGCGTTTCATACATCTGGAATTAGCAAACTAATGTGCTGGGGTTGGGAAAACATATATGTACCCATACTAGAATCTGTCAAAGAAAGCGGTACTCACATATAACAGTCATTCCATCTGTAATCCATACAGTCAAAAGACTGAAAGTATTCCAGTGAGGGAATTTTTTTTTTTTCAAAAAAGGCCAAGTTAGTTTATCTGGCGTTCAATATACTAGATACAGTTAGGCCTGCGTTTCATACATCTGGAATTTGCAAACTAATGTGCTGGGGTTGGGAAAACATATATGTACCCATACTAGAATCTGTCAAAGAAAGCGGTACTCACATATAACAGTCATTCCATCTGTAATCCATACAGTCAAAAGACTGAAAGTATTCCAGTGAGGGGATTTTTTTTATTTAAAAAAGGCCAAGTTAGTTTATCTGGCGTTCAATATACTAGATACAGTTAGGCCTGCGTTTCATACATCTGGAATTAGCAAACTAATGTGCTGGGGTTGGGAAAACATATATGTACCCATACTAGAATCTGTCAAAGAAAGCGGTACTCACATATAACAGTCATTCCATCTGTAATCCATACAGTCAAAAGACTGAAAGTATTCCAGTGAGGGGATTTTTTTTATTTAAAAAAGGCCAAGTTAGTTTATCTGGCGTTCAATATACTAGATACAGTTAGGCCTGCGTTTCATACATCTGGAATTAGCAAACTAATGTGCTGGGGTTGGGAAAACATATATGTACCCATACTAGAATCTGTCAAAGAAAGCGGTACTCACATATAACAGTCATTCCATCTGTAATCCATACAGTGAAAAGCCATAAAGTATTCCAGTGAGGGAATTTTTTTTTTATTTAAAAAAGGCCAAGTTAGTTTATCTGGCGTTCAATATACTAGATACAGTTAGGCCTGCGTTTCATACATCTGGAATTAGCAAACTAATGTGCTGGGGTTGGGAAAACATATATGTACCCATACTAGAATCTGTCAAAGAAAGCGGTACTCACATATAACAGTCATTCCATCTGTAATCCATACAGTCAAAAGACTGAAAGTATTCCAGTGAGGGAATTTTTTTTATTTAAAAAAGGCCAAGTTAGTTTATCTGGCGTTCAATATACTAGATACAGTTAGGCCTGCGTTTCATACATCTGGAATTAGCAAACTAATGTGCTGGGGTTGGGAAAACATATATGTACCCATACTAGAATCTGTCAAAGAAAGCGGTACTCACATATAACAGTCATTCCATCTGTAATCCATACAGTCAAAAGACTGAAAGTATTCCAGTGAGGGAATTTTTTTTATTTAAAAAAGGCCAAGTTAGTTTATCTGGCGTTCAATATACTAGATACAGTTAGGCCTGCGTTTCATACATCTGGAATTAGCAAACTAATGTGCTGGGGTTGGGAAAACATATATGTACCCATACTAGAATCTGTCAAAGAAAGCGGTACTCACATATAACAGTCATTCCATCTGTAATCCATACAGTCAAAAGACTGAAAGTATTCCAGTGAGGGAATTTTTTTTTTATTTAAAAAAGGCCAAGTTAGTTTATCTGGCGTTCAATATACTAGATACAGTTAGGCCTGCGTTTCATACATCTGGAATTAGCAAACTAATGTGCTGGGGTTGGGAAAACATATATGTACCCATACTAGAATCTGTCAAAGAAAGCGGTACTCACATATAACAGTCATTCCATCTGTAATCCATACAGTCAAAAGACTGAAAGTATTCCAGTGAGGGAATTTTTTTTATTTAAAAAAGGCCAAGTTAGTTTATCTGGCGTTCAATATACTAGATACAGTTAGGCCTGCGTTTCATACATCTGGAATTAGCAAACTAATGTGCTGGGGTTGGGAAAACATATATGTACCCATACTAGAATCTGTCAAAGAAAGCGGTACTCACATATAACAGTCATTCCATCTGTAATCCATACAGTCAAAAGACTGAAAGTATTCCAGTGAGGGAATTTTTTTTATTTAAAAAAGGCCAAGTTAGTTTATCTGGCGTTCAATATACTAGATACAGTTAGGCCTGCGTTTCATACATCTGGAATTAGCAAACTAATGTGCTGGGGTTGGGAAAACATATATGTACCCATACTAGAATCTGTCAAAGAAAGCGGTACTCACATATAACAGTCATTCCATCTGTAATCCATACAGTCAAAAGACTGAAAGTATTCCAGTGAGGGGATTTTTTTTATTTAAAAAAGGCCAAGTTAGTTTATCTGGCGTTCAATATACTAGATACAGTTAGGCCTGCGTTTCATACATCTGGAATTAGCAAACTAATGTGCTGGGGTTGGGAAAACATATATGTACCCATACTAGAATCTGTCAAAGAAAGCGGTACTCACATATAACAGTCATTCCATCTGTAATCCATACAGTCAAAAGACTGAAAGTATTCCAGTGAGGGAATTTTTTTTTTATTTAAAAAAGGCCAAGTTAGTTTATCTGGCGTTCAATATACTAGATACAGTTAGGCCTGCGTTTCATACATCTGGAATTAGCAAACTAATGTGCTGGGGTTGGGAAAACATATATGTACCCATACTAGAATCTGTCAAAGAAAGCGGTACTCACATATAACAGTCATTCCATCTGTAATCCATACAGTCAAAAGACTGAAAGTATTCCAGTGAGGGGATTTTGCTTATAAAAAATAATATATTTCATTGTGGTGCGAGTTGAATCGCAACAATGAAGAAAAATACTATTAAGGGACGAGGACGCGGTCGTGGTGGTGTCCGTGGAGCCTCTGTTGCTGGTAGCGGACGTGGCCGTTCGGCCCCAGGCGCACACAGTAGGGAACGAACTCCCTCAACTAGCCGGCAGAATGTACCGCAATATCTCGTCGGGCCCAATGCCGCTCTTAGGATGGTAAGGCCTGAGCAGGTACAGGCATTAATCGATTGGGTGGCCGACAGTGCTTCCAGCACGTTCACCACATGGTCTTCCACCCAGTCTTCTGCGGAAAGCGCACAGGTGGCACCTGAAAACCAAGCCCATCAGTCTGTCACATCACCCCCAAGCATATCAGGGAAACGGTCTGAGCCACAAGTTATGCAGCAGTCTCTTCTTCTTTTTGAAGACTCTGCTTCCAGGGTTTCCCAGGGGCGTCCACCTAGCCCTTCCCCAGTGGAGGAAGACATACCATGCACTGACGCACAACCACTTATGTCTCCAGATGAAGAGGACATGGGAATACCACCACAGCAGAGTCACCGACTCTCTGATGATGACGAAACACAGGTGCCCACTGCCGCGTCTTTTTGCAGTGTGCAGACTGAACAGGAGGAGGTCAGGGAGGGAGACTGGGTGGAAGACGATGCAGAGGACGATGAGGTCTTAGACCCCACATGGACTGAAGGTCGTGGCGATGACTTTCACAGTTCAGAGGAAGAGGTAGTGGTGAGACCGAGACAACAGCGAAGCCAAAGAGGGAGCAGGGGGCCAAAGCAGACGAGCCGCCGCCCCCAGAGTTCGCCTGCTACTGGACATCGCCAACAGGGACCCAGCCCCACAAAGGCAGCTTCAAAGAGTTCCCTGGCATGGCACTTCTTTAAACAATGTCCTACCGACAAGACCCGAGTGACTTGCACGCTCTGCCATCAGAGGCATTAACGTTCTGAACCTCAGCACAACCTGCATGACCAGGCATCTACATGCAAAGCATGAACTGCAGTGGGGTACACACCATAAAAACCAGGCACTCGCTGAGGCTCCCCCTGCTCCCTCTACCGCTGCTGCCTCGAGAGGAATGTTGCCACCTGCCGAGCAGCAAACAGAGGATGTGCCACCGACACCACCACCACCGCCACCGTCAACTAGCGTCTCCACTATATCACACAGCAGCGTTCAGCTCTCAATATCTCAAACCTTAGAGAGGAAGCGCAAATTCCCCCCGAGTCACCCTCGAGCCCTTGGCCTGAACGCCAGCATTTCTAAACTGCTGGCCTTTGAAATGCTGTCATTCCGGCTGGTGGACACAGACAGCTTCAAACAGCTGATGGCCATGGCTGTCCCGCAGTATGTGGTTCCCAGCCGCCACTACTTCTCCAAGACAGCCGTGCCTTCCCTGCACATGCAAGTGTCCGATAAAATCAAGTGTGCACTGCGCAACGCCATTTGTGGCAAGGTCCACCTAACCACAGATACGTGGACCAGTAAGCACGGCCAGGGACGCTATATCTCACTAACTGCACACTGGATGAATGTAGTGGCGGCTGGGCCCCCGGCGGACAGTTCCTTGGCGCACGTCCTTCCGCCCCCTAGGATCGCAGGGCATCATTCTCTGCCTCCTGTAGCCTCCTCCTCCTACTCGGCTTCCTCCTCCACTGCTTCCACCAGCTCATCCGGTCAGCCACACACCTTCACCACCAACTTCAGCACAGCCCGGGGTAAACGTCAGCAGGCCATTCTGAAACTCATATGTTTGGGGGACAGGCCCCACAGCGCAAAGGAGTTGTGGCGGGGTATTGAACAACAGACCGACGAGTGGTTTCTGCCGGTGGGCCTCAAGCCAGGCCTGGTGGTATGCGATAATGGGCGAAATCTCGTGGCAGCTCTGGGACTAGCCGGTTTGACGCACATCCCTTGCCTGGCGCATGTGCTGAACTTGGTGGTGCAGAGGTTCATTCACCACTACCCCAACATGTCAGAGCTGCTGCATAAAGTGCGGGCCGTCTGTGCGCGCTTCCGCCGTTCACATCCTGCCGCTGCTCGCCTGTCTGCGCTACAGCGGAACTTCGGCCTTCCCGCTCACCGCCTCATATGCGACGTGCCCACCCGGTGGAACTCCACCTTGCACATGCTGGAGAGACTGTGCGAGCAGCAGCAGGCCATAGTGGAGTTTCAGCTGCAGCACGCTCGCGTCAGTCGTACTGCCGAACAGCACCACTTCACCACCAATGATTGGGCCTCCATGCGAGACCTGTGTGCCCTGCTGCGCTGTTTCGAGTACTCCACCAACATGGCCAGTGGCGATGACACTGTTATCAGCGTTACAATACCACTTCTATGTCTCCTTGAGAAAACACTTAGGGCAATGATGTTAGAGGAGGTGGCCCAGGTGGAGGAGGAGGAGGAGGATGAGGGCTCGTTTCTAACACTTTCGGGCCAGTCTGTTCGAAGTGGCTCAGAGGGAGGTTTGTTTAAGCAGCAGAGGACAGGTTCACAAGTCGCCAGCCAAGGCACTGTACTGGAGGACGAGGAGGAGGAGGAGGAGGAGGAGGAGGTGGAGGGGGACGAGGATGACGCAAGTTCACAGCGGGGTGGCAGCCCAGGCCCATCACTGGTGCGTGGCTGGGGGGATACGGTGGACGATGACGATACGCCTCCCACAGAGGACAGCTTGTCCTTACCCATGGGTAGCCTGGCCCACATGAGCGAATATATGCTCCAATGCCTGCGCAACGACAGCAGAGTTGCCCACGTTTTAACGTGTGCAGACTACTGGGTGGCCACCCTGCTGGATCCCCGGTATAAAGACAATGTGCCCACTTTAATTCCTGAACTGGAGCGCGACCGTAAGATGCGCGAGTACAAGCGCACGCTGATAGAGGCGCTCTTGAGAGCATTCCCACATGTCACAGGGGAACAGGTGGAAGGTGAAGGCAGAGGAGTGGCAAGAGGTCGCCAACGCAGCTGTGTCACGGCCAGCTCATCTGAGGGCAGGGTTAGCATGGCAGAAATGTGGAAAAGTTTTGTCTCCACGCCACAGCTATCTGCACCGACACCTGATACGGAACGTGTTAGCAGGAGGCAGCATTTCACTAACATGGTTGAACAGTATGTCTGCACACCCCTCCACATCCTGACGGATGGTTCGGCCCCATTCAACTACTGGGTTTCGAAATTGTCCACGTGGCCAGAGTTAGCATGTTATGCCTTGGAGGTGCTTTCCTGCCCGGCGGCCAGCGTTTTATCTGAACGCGTATTCAGCACGGCAGGGGGCGTCATTACTGACAAGCGCAGCCGCCTGTCCACAGCCAACGTGGACAAGCTGACCTTCATAAAGATGAACCAGGCATGGATCCCACAGGACCTGTCCCTCCCTTGTGCAGAGTAGTCCTTATTAACTGCCTAAAACATGTCTTGTTGTGCTACGGGCCACTTCTTTATTTGATACAAATTTTATGAAACCCACAGTTGAATGAAACTCTTCTCTGTCTGGGCGCCGGGGCCTAACCAGATGAAAGTGGCCGGTTAAACTAACGGGTGACATGAAGCCATAACCTCTGCCATGCTACCTCTGTCTTCTGTCTGGGTGCTGAGGCCTAAGTCAAATAAAGCGGTCTTCTGCTGTGCTGGGGGATATGAAGCTAATCTCTGACCTCTCTCCTCTGTCTGGGTCCAAAGGCCTAAATCACTGAAAGAGGCCTTCTCCTGTGGTGTGTGATATGATGCCAGAATATGTGCTGTGGGGCCTCTCTCCTCTTCCTGGGTGCAGGGGTCAAATAAACTAAATTGTGGCCTACTCCTGTGGTGGTTGATATGATGCCTGATTCTCTGATGTGGAACCTCTCTCCTCTGTTTGGGTGAAGGGGTCAAAGTAACTAAATGGTGGCTTCTCCTGTGGTGGCTGATATGATGCCAGAATATGTGCTGTGGTGCCTCTCTCCTCTTCCTGGGTGCGGGGGTCAAAGTAACTCAATGGTGGCTTCTCCTGTGGTGGCTGATATGATGCCAGAATATGTGCTGTGGTGCCTCTCTCCTCTTCCTGGGTGCGGGGGTCAAAGTAACTCAATGGTGGCTTCTCCTGTGGTGGCTGATATGATGCCAGAATATGTGCTGTGGTGCCTCTCTCCTCTTCCTGGGTGCAGGGGTCAAAGTAACTAAATGGTGGCTTCTCCTGTGGTGGTTGATATGATGCTTGATTCTCTGCTGTGAAACCTCTCTCCTCCATCTGGGTGTAGGGGTCAAAGTCTTTCAAAGTCGCCTTCTCCTGTGCTGATTGATATAAAGCTGATGGTTGTGCCATCTGACATGGTTGCCAGGGTCTGATTCAATGGGGGCCTACTCCTGTGGTGGGTGATCTAAATGCCTGATTCTCTGCTGTGAAACCTCTCTCCTCCGTCTGGGTGTAGGGGTCAAAGTCTTTCAAAGTCGCCTTCTCCTGTGCTGATTGATATGAAGCTGATGGTTGTGCCATCTGACATGGTTGCCGGGGTCCCATTAAATTGGGGCCTACTCCTGTGGTGGGTGATCTAAATGCCTGATTCTCTGCTTTGAAACCTCTCTCCTCCGTCCGGGTGTAGGGGTCAAAGTCTGTCAAAGTCGCCTTCTCCTGTGCTGATTGATATAAAGCTTATGCTTGTGCCATCTGACATGGTTGCCGGGGTCTGATTCAATGGTGGCCTACTCCTGTGGTGGGTGATCTAAATGCCTGATTCTCTGCTGTGTAACCTCTCTCCTCCGTCTGGGTGTAGGGGTCAAAGTAACTAAATGGTGGCCTACTCCTGTGGTGGGTGATATGATGCCTGGTTCTCTGCTGTGGGACCTCTCTCCTTTGTCTGGGTGCTGTGGTCAAAATAATAGTAAGTGACCTTCTCCATTGGTGGGTGACTTGAAGCCTGATTCTGTGCTATGGGACCTCACTCCAATTAATATTGTTTAATTTTTATTTATTTTATGTTAACTCATCATTTCCCTATCTACATTTGTTTGCAGGGGATTTAACTACATTTTGCTGCCTTTTGCAGCCCTCTAGCCCTTTCCGGGTGTGTTTTACAGCCTTTTTAGTGCCCAAAAGTTCGGGTCCCCATTGACTTCTATGGGGTTCGGGTTCGGGATGAAGTTCGGGTCGAGTTCGGATCCCGAACCCGAACATTTTTCGAAAGTTCGGCCGAACTCGTCGAACCCGAACATCCAGGTGTTCGCTCAACTCTATTTATGAGCTGTCAGGAGTTCAGAGAACATGCTGGTCTGCAAATATACGTAAACTGAAAACTGTACAGGAAAAGCCATTGAAAATTGTCAATAAAGACCAATTGGAAAAAAAAATAAAAAATTAACTAGTGTTGGTCGAGCACAAAACTGCTCGGGTGCTCGAGCACCCGAGCACAATGGAAGTCAATGGGAGAATCCGAGCATTAAACCAGGCACCCCCTGCTCTGAAGAGGGGAGGGTGTCTGGTTCATCGTAAAAGATCAGAAACTGATGGAAACACCACTGAAATGATTCGGGAACAGCATGGGGAGGATGTCTGGATGCATCTTGGACTCCCAGGTCGCTGCTGGGAATGATGTTGTCCGAGTAGTGTGCCACTTTTACAGACTGACAATAATAAGCACCAAATCGAAGATGAAATAGATTTTAGAGGAAAAATTGTTAGGAAACATTCTTTCCTGTATATTTACTTGTATATAAAGTGCAAGTGCTGCCAAAAATTACAAGGAAGAGTCACTCCAATACAACCTGTATATCCCATAAAGGAGGGCCTCCTTCACATTGTGGTACAATTGTTCAGGTAGTGGGACTCCTACACTCATAAAGCCTATGCAATAAGGGAAAAGGGCTGCCAAAAATTACAAGGAACCGACACTCCAATACACCCTTTATTACACATAAAGGAGGGCATCATACACACCCTTAAAAATCTATGATTGATGGCCTGCTAGTGATCCTCAAAAACATTAGGAGCAAGGGCCTGCTGGTGACCCTCTAAATCATTAGGGGAGAGAGCCTGCTGCTAATCTGACCATCTAAAACATTAGGGGTGAGGACCAACTGCCGTGCTGACCATCTAAAAAATGTTGTGGTCGAGGGCCTGCAGCCAAGCTGACCATCTAAAAAAAATTGTGGTGAGGGCCTGCTGCTGAGCTGACTATCTAAAACATTTTGTGGCCGAGGGCCTGCTGCTGAGCTGACCATCTAAAAATTTAGGGGTGAGGGTCTGCTGCTTAGCTGACCCTCTAAAACATTATGGTTGAGGACCTGCTTGTGACCCTCAAAAACATTATGGATGAGGGCCTGCTGGTGACCCTCTAAAACATTATGGGTAAGGGCCCACTGCTGAGCTGACCCTCTAAAACATTAAGAGTAATGGCAGCCTAATAAGCATGTTGATATGATGGAGGAGGAGGACGAGAAAAGCGAGATTGAACCAGATACCCTTTTTAGTGGTGTAAAAGGTGCATGTGAATACAGTGCATTCAATAAACCATAAAAGCCACATTTCGAGTTCCTTTATGTTCAGCCGCTTTCCTTTGGTGGAGTAGTGAAGTCAGGGGCAATCCAGGCCTTGTTCATTTTTATAAGAGTCAACCGGTCAGCATTTTCAGTTAACAGGCTTATGCGCTTATCAGTTATTATGCCCCCAGCAGCACTAAATACACTCTCTGACAAAACGCTGGCGGCAGGGCAGGCCAGCATCTCCAAGGCGTAGAGCGCCAGTTCATGCCAGCTTGGACACCCAATAGTTGTAAGGCACACAGGGATCACTGAGGACACTGACACAGTGTGCTACGTACTCCATCACCATCTTCAAAAATTTTTACCTCCTTGTGACACTAGGCCACGCATCAGGGTGAGGGTGCTGGTGGGGTGTCATAAAACTGTCCCTGGCTTTGGAGAGTGTTGCCCTGCCTCTGTTGGAACTGCTGTGTTTTCCCCTCGTCTCCCCCCTCCTCGATTGGCAAAGGAACTACGTACTCTGCAGCCAGCATTGTCAGATTTTTGGAGCAATTTTATAACAAGGACCTTTTGGTATTGCAACATTTTGCTCATCCTCTCCACCACAGGAATGAGAGATGAGAAGTTCTCTTTGTAGCGGGGATGGAGAAGGGTGAACAGCCAGTAATCGGTGTTGGCCAAAATGCGTACAACACGAGGGTCACTGGAAAGGCGGCCTAACATAAAGTGAGCCATGTGTGCCAGAGTCCCAAAAGACGAGACTTTGCTATCATCATCATGAGGATGACTCTCAATCTCCTCATCTTCTTCGGCCCATCCACGCTGAACAGATGAAATAAACCTGCTATGGGTACTACCCTCTGTAGCTGAGGCAACCGTCTCCTGCTCCTCCTCCTCATCATTATCATCCAATTTGAGCTGAGAAGACGAATGTAGGGTGGTCTGGCTATCACCCTGTGTACTGTCTTCCCCCATTTCCACCTCTTCCACATGCAAAGAGTCTGCCTTCATTGTGAGCAGCGAGTGTTTCAGTAGACACAGAAGTGGGATGGTTACGCTGATAATAGAGATGTCGCCGCTCACCTTCTGTGTTGATTCCTCAAAGTTGCGTAAAACCTCACAGAGGTCAGACATCCATGCCCACCTGTCGCTTGTGAAGAGCGGAAGCTGATGAAAAGGCGACGACCATGTTGCAGCTGGTATTCCACTACTACCTTCTGCTGCTCACAATGCCTGGCCAACATGCGGAACCTCAAGCTCCAGCACGTGCTCACGTTGCACAACAGCCGGTGAGCTGGCAATTGCAAGCGCTGCTGCAGCATTGCCATGCCGGCTGAAGCTGTCGATGACTTGCGGAAATGGGCACACATGCGGCGCACCTTCACCAGTAGCTCAGGCAAAATGGGGTAGGTTTTGAGAAACCGCTGAACCACTAAGTTGGACACGTGGGCTAGGCATGGTATGTGTGTGAGTTTGCCATGCTACAAAGCCGCCACCAAGTTACGTTAAAGTCGGCCATTATCAGACACAACCATGCCTGATTGTAGGTTGAGTGGTAAGAGCCACAGCTCAGTCTGGACCCTTATCCCCTGCCACATCTCTGCGGTGGTGTGCTGTTTGTCACCTAAGCAGATCAGTTGAAGCACGGCCTGTTGCCGCTTCCCCACCTCAGTGCTACACTGCTTCCAGCTACTGACTGATGGCTGACTGGTGCTGCAAGATGAGAATTCAGAGGTGGAAGTGGAGGAGGAGGCAGAGGAGGAGAAGGGGGGGTTGCAGCCACTAATGTAGGTGGCAGCGTAAACCCTGATGGAAGTAGGGACCGCAATCCTTGGCGTCGGTAGCACCTGTGTCATACCAGGGTACGACTCGCTACCGGCCTCCACAACGTTCACCTAGTGTGCTGTCAGGGAAATGTAGCATTCCAGGCCAAAAGCACTTGTCCATGTGTCAATCGTTAAGTGGACCTTCCCAATTATTGCGTTGGTCAGGTGTCATGGATGGTGTTGCAGAAAACTAGAAGTCACAAATAAAGATCCGACTGACTTGATCCCAAACTAAGGAACATATGGGTGAGCCCCATAAAAGCCCTAGAGCTCTCCCTGACTGCTCAGCCCATGCAAAGATCTTTATGATAGAAAATTGCATGCCCTCGTACCCAGAATTTATAATGCCCCCAATAAGAATAATGCCTCCATTAGTGCCACCCATTAAGAATAATGCCCCCATTAGTGACCCCCAGTTACAGTAATGTGGCTCTCATCCCCTGGGAACAGTCACTCGGGGCCGGCACACTGACTGTAGAGTGTTGTGTGAGGGTCCGGCAGCTTTCCTGGGCCCGGTAACGGAGATCGGGGGAGAGGGGAGGTGATAGGAAAGGAGCGTAGCAGAAGAGCCGGGGATGGGAGGAGCGCCGGCCCGCGGCTCGTCTCATTGTTATCTGGCATGATCTGGGAGTTAGAGCAGCTCAGTCCCGGCGCGGCCGCCATGCTGTGGGGCGAGGGTTTGCTGCTCTCCTTCAGCAGCGTCTTCGTGCTCCTGCTCCTGACCACCCGCAGCCCCGAGCTCTCCGGCTTCCAATCCATCCTGACCGGTGGCCTTGTCCTCTTCAGGTTCGAGCCGGTCCCGGAGTGCCAGCCGCTCACATCTCCCCGGCCGCTCACTCACCGCCAGCTGTCAGGTCTGTGAGTGAGCAAGTCAGACAGTCTGCACTGCAGTTTGAAATGAAACCTGTGTCCGGGTCTGAGAAAGGCTTGTACCCGGACACAGGATTATAAACCTGGACTGTCCGGGTCAATCCTGTACGGGTGGCAACCCTAGTTAAGAAAGATAGAAACAGTAGTTGTAGTGGGTGAATGCTCCAGACAGAGCAGTGTTGGGGGCGTGTCCAGCCTGTGACTCATCTCTGTGCAGTGCAGCCAGGCTTGTGTATCAATAAAGTTATGTATTCAACAAAACAAGAAGGGGAGAAAGTAAATATATCTGCCCGGATAATGTAATGTCTTCCAGGGGGGAGGAAAGCTCGGACATGAAAAACAGGTATTGGGGGCTTATGTACGGATGGTGAGGGGTGTTAGGAGCACATAATTTTTTATTTTTTTTTGAGACCGGACAACCTCTTTTAATGTCACTGATATTTAGGTTGCACAAACGTTATACAGGAGGTATAGCGCAAGTAATGTCGCTGTCAACAGCAGCAAAAAAATTTGACTGAATGTCACTGATATTTCGGATATGCAAACGTTATACAGGAGATGTAGCGCAGATAATGTCGCTGTCACCAGCGGCGAAAAAAATTACACTGAATGTCACTGATATTTTGGATGCGCTAACGTTATACTGGAAATGTAGTGCAGGTAATGTCGCTGCCACCAGCAGCAAAAAAATTTGACTGGATGTCACAGATATTTTTAGGATGTGCAAACGTTATACATGACGGGGGTATTGGTTATTACCGATCGCCCCCTCCAATACTTATCGACCCCAATTGTTTCACCCTTTTTCCCGCCCATATATAACCTCCTCGTTCCATATCGCTTCGAACCCCCCATAATAAAAACTCGGACACCATGCTGGAATAAATTGGCCACAGCAGCATTTTATTACATAAATTATATAAATAAACATAACCTCATAACAAATAACCATTCCTAACGGGGGAGGTCCTTGAAGCCCCAAAACAGATTTTCCCCACCGGGGTGAGCCATCTTGCCTCCAGCCATTACCCGCCAGCTCGGAAGCACCACTGAATGTCCCCCTTTAATCCACCACAACAACTCGCCCACCATGGGAGTCCAGCCCCAACTATGGAGCCCTCCCAATGTCCTCCCCTGTGAATGTAACCAACTTCAAGGACCCCCTACCGCCACCAACGCACAGATTTGACCCCTTAACTCTGTGCATCCCTCCACAACCTCAAAGCCGTCTCAATCCTGCCCTGAAATTCCAAACACCACATTTCCAGGCCAACCGCATTCAGATGCACTCCATCTGACCTCTGACCCCTTTTTCAAGCTGAACATGCCTAACTACTACATTCCCATTCCTGGCCATAAAATGCCTGATTGCCCTATTAACCTTGATTCTGGCCCTATTAACCGCCTCCACCAATCTCGCATCCCTCCAAACCTTCCTCAGGACTATGTCAGACCAGACTGTCACCAACCCAGGGAACAACGACCACAACCGCAACATGTTAAATTTAACGTCCCTCACTAGCTCCCTAAAGGGGCGTGCCACCAAATAATCACCGCCCGCGTGAACTACCAACACGTCGGGTGCTCTATCCAACCTAGTAAAGCAGTGAACCTCAGGCAGCACCCCACTCCAAACCATGCCCCTGCAACCCAACCACCTTACCAGCACCGCAGCCCAATCGGAACCCAGCTGCCTTTCCATCCGGCCGAACCGCTGTCCGGACTGCTCCCCAAAAGACATAATATCCATACCAGCACTAGCCCTGCACCTGTAACGAGAGAAGTGAAGCAAAGAACAATACTGCAGACTACGCCCACAAAACACCCCCCAAACAAATCCCCCCCACCTTGGGATTCTTAAAACCACAAATGATTTAAACGAATGTAAGACCTGAAGTGCACGGATTCCCAACGCCCGATACGCTTTATGACCTCATCCCCCAAACCCCATCTAGCCGCCTCCGTCACCGCCCCAATTCGAAACGAATGGCTGGAATACCCTGCTCGACCCAACCCTAACCAAAATTAACACTTTGTGAAAACGCGATAAAAAGGATCCATCCGCGTGCCTCAACAATGGTAACGACCCTGCCGTAGTCCCTACCCCATAATCCCACATACAACGGACTGGACACATGTCACAATCTGGAATGCAAAATAGAACCACCCTCTGCCCCCGGCCTTCCACATCCGTCTTTGAACGGCTTATCAAGAATACCAACCTGTCATGAAAAAAATTTATGTAATCTCTTAACAACCCTCCCACTCTGCTAACAGTCGGACAAACCAACTTACCCAAATGCAGGGCTCCAAAGAACACCAAAGAAAAGGCTAACCTAAACAATCGCACCTCCCACGCCGAACTACAAACACCCCTCAATTGCTCACTCAATTGTAAAAGCAAGTCAAAGGACACCGGCCTCCTATTATCCTCACCCGTCCTTATCCTCCGCCAACCCTTTAACGCTCGAACCACCAGAAACGACTTAGTAAAGTCTGTCATGTTCCTCAGTTTGAAACCGAACGCCAACCCGGATATAAAACTATTCATCTTGTTCACTGACCAACACTCGTAACTACAATGCCCAACAAACATCAATAAAGAAAGCTCCAAATCCTCGCTCCCCTCATCCAACCTACTACACCACTGCTCCCAATGCTGCCACGCCTTTAAATATGTAGCCCACGTACCGAGCGCCAACAATACCTGAATGAGCCCAGCTACGGTCCCTCCAGCAGATCCCACAGACAGTTCGGGCATCGCAGTCCAAATTCCTCTGCCTCCGGGGCCACCTGCCAGAAACGCTCCCACTGTGAAGGAGAAAGGGCTTCAGCGATACCATTCTCAACCCCAGGTACATGCACCCCCCCCATGCATTAAGCGACAGACACTAATATCAGCCGCTGTAGCAGCCATACCACTAAAGGCGCCGACGCCGACAATCCATTTATTGCCTGAACCACCCCCAAGTTATCACAGTGGAAGCGAACCTTCCTATTCCGGAAATCCTCCCCCCACAACATAACCGCCACTACAATTGGAAAGAGTTCTATCAAGGCCATGTTCTTCACCCAGCCCGCTCCACCCACATAACCAGCCAAAACTCAGCCCACCATTGACCCCCGCAAAAAAAAAAAAAAAAAAACACAGCTCCCCGCTGCGTCCGTAAACAGTTTGAAATCAAATTAGTCCACCACTTCTCCCATAAACAATGAGCGACCATTATACCGTTCCAAAAAGGAGCTCCAAACCTGCAAGTCCGCTCGCAACTCTTTTCCTTAGCGAATATAATGGTGTGGCGCAACCACGCCCGCCGTCGCCCCACCCCCCAAATGTCTACTAAAAACCCTCCCCATGGGCATGAATTGGCACGCAAAATTAAGTTTACCAAGCAGTGACTAAGGTCGCGCAATCGTATCTTCCTAATTCGCTGAGCCTTCGCTACCTCACTCCTCAAGTCAGACAGCTTATTTGCAGGCAATCTACACTCCATCCTATTCGTATCAATTACTATCCCCAGAAAACTTAATTCCGTTTTCAGACCCATCGTCTTTTCCGTCGCCAAGAGGACCACAAACGAATCAAACAGCTTACCCAATGTGTGCAACAACAAGGCACAAATGCGTGATTCCAGGGGACCGATACACAAAAAATCATCCAAGTAGTGAGTGATTGATTCACAACCTGACGCGTACACCACGGCCCACTCTAAAAACGAACTAAACGCCTTGAAATACACATACGACAGGGAACAACCCATGGGCAGACAACGATCAACGAAATACCCCTCCATACCAAAAATATCCCAACAAATGCAAGCAATCTGGGTGCACTGGCAATAACCTAGATGCCGCCTCAAACAAAAAATGGATGGTAGGACAGCACCACTTACTTGAAAGCACTCAAAAGACTTTGCGGCGGTGCTCGTGGCGTCAGGTCTCGGCCTCAGAGACCCCCAAAATACCAGTAAAGATGAAGAAGGTCACGGCACTCCAAAAGCTAGTTCAATGTTCTTTAATCCACCAAAAATTCAGCAGCAACGTTTCGACAATAGTCTTTATCAAGCTACATACGTATGTAGCTTGATAAAGACTATTGTCGAAACGTTGCTGCTGAATTTTTGGTGGATTAAAGAACATTGAACTAGCTTTTGGAGTGCCGTGACCTTCTTCATCTTTACTAAATGCCGCCTCAATATCTGTCTTCGCTAACAACGCTCCTTTCCCAAACCGTTTCACCCAGGCCTCTGCGTCAAATGAGGTATAGATCACTGAGCACAAAGCAGGGTCAATAGCGTCATTGTCCGACGATCCCCTCGGAAACGATAAGTGTTGAATAAGACGAAACTTATTCGCCTCCTTCTTTGGGACTACCCACAACGGCGACACCCACAAATTCGAAAATGGCGGTTTCGCGAACGGGCCTGCCATCCTCCCCAGCCTAACCTCCTTGTTTAGTTTGTCAGACACCACCTCCGGATGCTCCATCGCCGCAAATTCCTCTTCAACAACACCACGTCCCCTGGCACAATCGGAATCCTGAAACCCTCCTAAAACCCTTCCCTTAGCAATGCCACTGCCCCCTCATCTGGGTGTCTAGCGAGGTACGGCTCCATCTTTACCAGACGCACCGGAGTCTCCCCCTTTGAAATTCGAATCACCCCCTTTTTGCCTATTCCCCTTAAAACATCCCCCCACGCATACGGAGCACTCATGCTTGAATTTTCATTTTCCCCCGAATATACAGGTTCCCTCGTTAAACGAGAAACACAATCCCCTCGTAGATGCCGTTGCGATATTTGAAGGCCCCCCACTGCCCGACTCCCCTGGAAATGACTGGCCCAATCTAAGCGGCGCCGTCACCTTCAACCACAAAGCAAAATCTTTGTGGTTCCACCTTATATCTGGGCGCACCACCTTCCACTGTCGGAATTGCTTGTCATAGCGCAGCCAAGCAACCCCACCATACACCCGATACACCTCGCCAATCGAGTCCAAATAACAAAACCGCGCCGAACAACACTCTGGCGTCTTTTCCCCAATTACATTGGCCAATATCGCCTGCAACCAATTGGGGAACGTCCGCGGTATTAACCGAAATCTTTGCTTTTCTTCCTCCTCCTTCTTCCCACCTTGCCCTGTCAAGGTTAAATCTATCCAGCGGAAGCAGCGAAAAAATCTCCACATACTCCGCCTTCCAGATTTTTTTACCTCTGGTTTTAGATGAGCCCCCAACGGGCCCTCGAAACATGCGTAAACCTCTGGCCTTATCATCCAAACGCACGTTTTCCTCCTCCCCCTGCCTGTGTTTGCACCGATGCCACGCTGCCTGTTAACTCCTGTCGGACCTCAACCACCGACCCAGACGCCCCTGGCACCCCTGCCACTCCCCACGCTGGCAACAGAGAACCTCCCCCCATACCCCAGCCAGCCAACAGCCTGCCAGCCTCCCTAAAAGCTGACCTAAACCCCAACCTAAATCTATCTGAGGCACTTCGCCCCCCCCAGTACCCATACCCTGCACTAACTGCGCTAAAGGTCCCCATGACATCTCACCTGGCTGCCTGGGTGCTGTGCTCCCATCAGCCACCAATTCTGATTCCAGATGACCGCTCCACTGCGATGACCCTCTGGATCCTGTAGACGTGGATTCTTCATTCTGCCCCCTGGCAACGCTCTGTCCAGGGGCGAAGGGCCTGACATTCTCCATGAACGGCTCACGGGGGGCGACGCTTCTTCCCTGTCCTGGTGAAGAGGGCCTGCTGAACAATGCTCCTGGACTCCCAGCAGCCCCGTGGAGTGAGAGATCCGGCACACACTGGGGAGCACCAACCACTGCCAGAATTCAGAAGGTGCTCACCGTTCCTGGTCCCGAATCACCGCCGCTCCTCGCTGAAGAATGAGGTGACCAGGGTCTGCCACCTCGGGGGCTCGGCCTACTCTGCGGATTCCTCCCACGTCGGGACCTGCGGAAGGTAACTGTGGCAGCAGGCTCCCGACGTGAAGGGTCCTCAGAAGGGCTCCGAATCCGGCGCTGAGCCCAGGGTGGGGGGGGGGGGACTGGGGAATATAGAGCGTCGGGAGCTTGGCACACCGTGGCCGGATTACAGATGGCTGAGGCAAAACAGGAGCCCCTTAGCAGCAGCTGCACCTGGCCCTGCACCCACTCGGAGCCAAAAACCTCCCCTTCCGCCCGCAACTCCCGAATCGCTTCCTCAAGCTGCTCCATATCGCAGGTGAGCGCTGAACTGACAGATGTGCACAGCTTTCTCAGTCCACCTAAAATGGCCCCGGGGGCTCCGTAAACCAATCCCCCCATCATGAAGGCCTCCCCTAAGGGCTCTGCCCCCCCAGCCCGACCATTACAGGAGATGCAGCACAGGTAACGTCACTGTCCACAGCGTCTATGGAAAAAGTCTGCAGCGTCTATGGAAAATATACACTGGATGTCACAGATATTTTTATGATGTGCAAATATTATACAGGAGATGTAGCGAAGGTAATGTACCTGTCCGCAGTGGACACCGTCTACGGAAAAAGTACACTGGATGTCACAGATATTTTTAGGCTGCACACACGTTACACAGGAGATGTAGCGCAGATAATGTCGCTGTCTGCAGCGGCCAAACAACTGCAAGCTATTTAGCAGAGGTTGGCTAAAAATAGATATTGCTGCCAGATACAACTATAGTCCTTAAAAGGACTTCTGGGTTTTTGACAAGTTTTAGCAATTTAGCGCAGGTTGCACTAAAAATATATATTGCTGCCAGACACAATAGTCCTTAAGAGGACTTTTGGGTCTATAACAAGTATAAAAACTAAAATATTGCTATTTCAATCCCTTCTGCTCTCCAGCTCTCCCTACTGAGCCGAACACGTGTCATTGGGTGCTATATAGCACCCGATGACGCGTTTCGGCCAGCCAGTCACTGTAATGCCTGCAGCCAACATGGCTACGGCATTACAGTGAAGGGCAGTACTTACCTGCATGTTTATTGTCTGTGTAGCAGCCAACAAACGTGCGGGAAGGAGACTCAAGCATCGCGCTCGAGCACACGCAGTATTTGGCCGAACACCGCGATGTGCCAAGCATCGTGATGCTCGAGCCGAACTAGTGTTCGGCCGAGCCTGTTCGCCCAACACTATTTAACCCAAAATGAGTAAAATGCAATAATAGAAAAATGTCCCTCAAAGGTGTCCATACATAGCCATTAAATGCTATATTTTCTTCATTGCCACTATTGAATGATACATAACTGCATATGATTTATGATTGATGTCATGAGGCTTACTGGAGTAGATGTGGATCCACTGCATTGCTATGGATTTGGCATTGGGCTAAACCAGTATAGCAGATTTTAAAAGTTTCTTTACCCTAACATCTTAATTTAGTTTCTCACAGAGAATAACCAGACCACTACCCACAAAGTAGTGTTTGCATGCAGTGGCTGAGCTCTGAATGGACTGGAGGAATATAAATGAGAAAAAACACATTTACTTCTAGAAGGAGCTTAGTACCCAGAAACTGCGAGATAAGGTAAGGGCTTTTAAAAAGTTTAGGGTGGCTGGACACTGACTGGAGAAGGAGTGCCTTAGTGCATACTGGCTCTTTAAGACCCCTAAGTCAGCACACATGCACATTAGGAGCAGCACTAGAGGTTTCAGTAGAAGAGCTCTGGTGAAAACAGGGTGTTGGACAGGCATTCAGAGACTGAAGAGTAGAGATGTCCCGAACTATTCGCCGGCGAACATAGCTTGTTCGCGTTCGCTGCGGCGGGCGAACATATGCGATGTTCGGTCCGCCCCCTATACATCATCATTGAGCAAACTTTAACCCTGTACCTCACAGTCAGCAGACACATTCCAGCCAATCAGCAGCATACCCTCCCTCCCAGACCCTCCCACCTCCTATCAAAAAGCAAGGACAGCATCCATTCATTCTGAAGCTGCAGTGTCACAAATTTGACTAAGTTGTAATCGCAATGCGATTAATACAGGTTATATTAATCGCTTTGCGAATTCAACTTAGAGCTGGGTTCCTAATGGTTGTATTGCTAGAAAATAACGAAGATTGAGAATATAGTGCTATATTCGTTATATTCATAAATTCTAGCAATACAACCATTAGGAACTTAGCTCTAAGTTGAATTCGCAATGCGTTTAATACAGGTTATATTAATCGCATTGCGAATTCAACTTACCACACTCTGCGTCAACTACGTAATTTTCCATGGGAGTTTTGCCATGGATCCCCCTCTAGCATGCCACAGTCCAGGTGTTAGTCCCCTTCAAACAACTTTTCCATCACTATTGTGGCCAGAAAGAGTCTCTGTGGGTTTTAAAATTCGCCTGCCTATTGAAGTCTATGGCAGTTCGCCCGTTCGCGAACATTTGCGGAAATTAGCGTTCGCCACTCTGCTGAAAAGGTTTGAGGAGCAGTGGGCCAGCAGGGTGGAGACCAGAGGTAGTAATGTGGCAGCAGGATAATTGGATACAGTATAAATCTCTATGCGATGAGCTCTTTTTGGTGGCAGCTGCAGGCAGACAGGGTTTTATCATATCACTCTATATAAGACCTCTTTCAAATGAGTGAATTTTTCCGTCCAGATGTGATGTGTTTAGTGAACAGATAGCATCTGGACTGAATGGTGACCCATTCATTTCAATGGGTCAGTGTACAGTATCTGAGTGTTGTTTTTCATGCATCATCTTTGCGTTCAGGAAAAATCTCAGCATGTTCTATATTGTACATTTTTCACACAGTCCTGGCTCCAAACAAGTGAAGGGGGTTTGCATGAAAAATCAAAGGCATTGGATGCAATGCATTTCTCACTGATGTTCGCTAGTAGTGTTGATCAAGAATATTCGAATTGCTAATTTTTATCGGGAATATCAGCACTTCGAGAATTTGCGAATATTTAGAGTACAGTGATACACTGCTCAAAAAAATAAAGGGAACACAAAAATAACACATCCTAGATCTGAGTTAATTAAATATTCTTCTGAAATACTTTGTTCTTTACATAGTTGAATGTGCTGACAACAAAATCACACCAAAAAAAAAATATGGAAATCAAATTTTTCAACCCATAGAGGTCTGGATTTGGAGTCACACTCAAAATTAAAGTGGAAAAGCACACTACAGGCTGATCCAACTTTGATGTAATGTCCTTAAAACAAGTCAGAATGAGGCTCAGTAGTGTGTGTGGCCTCCACGTGCCTGTATGACCTCCCTACAACGCCTGTGCATGCTCCTGATGAGGTGGCGGACGGTCTCCTGAGGGATCTCCTCCCAGACCTGGACTAAACCATCTGCCAACTCCTGGACAGTCTGTGGTGCAACATGACGTTGGTGGATAGAGCGAGACATGATGTCCCAGATGTGCTCAATTGGATTCAGGTCTGGGGAACAGGCGGGCCAGTCCATAGCATCAATGCCTTCATCTTGCAGGAACTGCTGACACACTCCAGCCACATGAGGTCTAGCATTGTCTTGCATTAGGAGGAACCCAGGGCCAACCGCACCAGCATATGGTCTCACAAGGGGTCTGAGGATCTCATCTCGGTACCTAATGGCAGTCAGGCTACCTCTGGCGAGCACATGGAGGGCTGTGCGGCCCTCCAAAGAAATGCCACCCCACACCATTACTGATGTTGCAGGCAGCAGAACGTTTTCCACGGCGTCTCCAGACTCTGTCACGTCTGTCACATGTGCTCAGTGTGAACCTGCTTTCATCTGTGAAGAGCACAGGGTGCCAGTGGCGAATTTGCCAATCTTGGTGTTCTCTGGCAAATGCCAAACGTCCTGCACGGTGTTGGGCTGTAAGCACAACCCCCACCTGTGGACGTCGGGCCCTCATATCACCCTCATGGAGTCTGTTTCTGACCGTTTGAGCAGACACATGCACATTTGTGGCCTGCTGGAGGTCATTTTGCAGGGCTCTGGCAGTGCTCCTCCTGTTCCTCCTTGCACAAAGGCGGAGGTAGCGGTCCTGCTGCTGGGTTGTTGCCCTCCTACGGCCTCCTCCACGTCTCCTGATGTACTGGCCTGTCTCCTGGTAGCGCCTCCATGCTCTGGACACTACGCTGACAGACACAGCAAACCTTCTTGCCACAGCTCGCATTGATGTGCCATCCTGGATAAGCTGCACTACCTGAGCCACTTGTGTGGGTTGTAGACTCCGTCTCATGCTACCACTAGAGTGAAAGCACCGGCAGCATTCAAAAGTGACCAAAACATCAGCCAGGAAGCATAGGAACTGAAAAGTGATCTGTGGTCACCACCTGCAAAACCACTCCTTTATTGGGGGTGTCTTGCTAATTGCCTATAATTTCCACCTGTTGTCTATCCCATTTGCACAACAGCATGTGAAATTGATTGTCACTCAGTGTTGCTTCCTAAGTGGACAGTTTGATTTCACAGAAGTGTGATTGACTTGGAGTTACATTGTGTTGTTTAAGTGTTCCCTTACTTTTTTTGAGCAGTGTATATATTCGTAATTTTGAATATTCAAGATTTTTTTTTAATCAGTACACATGATCCCTGCTTCTAGCTTGTGGGCCAATGTGAAGGCTGAAATATCTTTGACTTTAGGAGCAGTGTTAAATGCGAATTTTCGTAATGTGAATTTTCTTAATGAGAATCAATGAGATTGTGAAAACTCAGATCCGATGATATATTCTAACCCCCATGCATTCCCATGGTGACGGGGACTGTTATCGGGGAGGAGTATGTCAAAGTGGAACAACTGTACAGATTTAAAAAAAAGACGAATAGTCTAAAAAATGAATATATAAATTTTTTTGAATATTCGTAATATTCAAAAACAAGAATATATAGCAATTGAAAGAAGGAACAAGGGGCCGTCATTGATGGAAGATACAGTACAGACCAAAAGTTTGGACACACCTTCTCATTCAAAGAGTTTTCTTTATTTTCATGACTATGAAAATTGTAGATTCACACTGAAGGCATCAAAACTATGAATTAACACATGTGGAATTATATACATAACAAACAAGTGTGAAACAACTGAAAATATGTCATATTCTAGGTTCTTCAAAGTAGCCACCTTTTGCTTTGATTACTGCTTTGCACACTCTTGGTATTCTCTTGATGAGCTTCAAGAGGTAGACCCCTGAAATGGTTTTCACTTCACAGGTGTGCCCTGTCAAGTGCCCTGTCACGCTGAACGCAGTTGCAAAGAAAACTATAAAAATTAAACTTGTGTGCAAAACCATCAGTTTTTTTCCTGAACAGATCCTGACACTATTCGTATCCCTCATGTGAAAGAGGTCTAACTCTATAGTTATGTGAAGCAGAGCGACAAGAAAAATTACAAATTTCACAGAGCATTTGTTGTACTTCACTGCTGATAATTTGCTGCACACTTTGTACCGAAACATGACAAAAGATGCATTTTAAATTGTTGCAAGACATTTAAAAATAGAGAAGAGGAGAGCCGGATGTGTAGGACCACAGGATCGGTGGAATTGGTAAGGAATGGAGAGCCACCCACCCAATCGTGTTGTGCTGAGCGCATTCAGTGATATAGGTGCTTGCTGTTGCTCGCCCTTCTGTCGGTAACAGAAGTCCTAGTAATCTTGAACACTGAGGTGAAGCAAAGAATAGGAGTTTCTGACAGCGCTGCAATGGAGGATTCTGATGAAAGATCTGAGCAGGACTCTGGAAGCGGCTGATGTCCTTTTCTAATGTAAAGTGAAAGGAGCCATCAGCAAGAGCAGGGGAGGAAGTGCTGTTCCCAGGAGCATCGATCACCCTAGAGTAAAGAGGCCCCTTTACCTTACAAGGAGACATTTGCATCTCCCAGTGTCCTGCTCACTACTTTCATCAGAATCCTTAATTGCAGCGCCGCTAAAAACTCCTATTCTTTCCTTCCACTCAATAATAAATTGTTGCCCATTACCCATTAATCATTTAATTTCTTGACCACCAGGAGTATGACATAAACACGACCAATATCCTCTAAGGCACTCTATATACAAATGTGCGATAGGTGGCACCAATGCTCTAATGCAGACATGCTCAACTCCCAGCATGCCTGAACAGCCTACAGCTATCAGCCTACAGCAGGGAATGGTGGGAGTTGTAGTTTTACAACAGCTGGAGGGCCGCAGGTTAAGCATCCCTGCTCTAATGCATTTGGACACCCCCTTTTATCTAAAAACTATACAAAATTGGGATTACTGAAATTGTACTGACCCGGAGAATGAAGTTAACATGTCAGTTTTACCACATACAGAATGCCCTAAAAAAAAAAAAAGAATTGAGATTGGAGATGAGCGAAGTTTCGGAAAATCAATTTGTTCAGTCAGTGCAGAGCCCGCTCTGTACTTAGCGAGTTCCAGCTGTATCATACAGCAGACACCTGGCTGAATGGCGATCCCGCCAAACCCCATCATCTAACCTATCAGAAGCCGCGATCAACACCGATCGCAACATCTGTGAGGTAAGGCAGAGGAAGCCACCACAATTTCACACTTTTGAAGCTTCCCATGGCTGCCATGGCAACCTCCCTGCTGCGCTGTGCCTAAGGCAGAGCTCAACAAGGCACACATTCAAATGTTATTCACCCTAATAGATCTTAATTAGTGTGAATAGGACAAGGGGTCAACAGATCCCAGGTCATAGCCCCCTAATGGGGTTAAAAGTTGTCACTGTAAAAGTAAAAAAAAAAAAAAAAAAAGTTTAAATATTTTAAATCACCCCCTTTCACTATTTTGCATATAACGGGAAAAAAATAAAAATATATATATTAAATATAATAATAATAATAATAATAATATTATATATATATATATATATATATATATATAAATCCGGAAAAACGAGCGGCACTCCAGTAGATATAAGTAAGTGAACCTTTATTCACCCAGGTGGTGCAACGTTTCGGCTCTACAATCGAGCCTTTTTCAAGCATAAATACAACTCAAGCCACAGCATTATATACAGGTGATTCAATTTGCATATCAAAAATGTGATCACACTCCACCCAGTGGGTGTGTTACAGATCGTGACAATAACACATTATTGTCACACATTATTGTCACGATCTGTAACACGCCCACTGGGTGGAGTGTGATCACATGTTTGATATGCAAATTGAATCACCTGTATATAATGCTGCGGCTTGAGTTGTATTTATGCTTGAAAAAGGCTCGATTGTAGAGCCGAAACGTTGCACCACCTGGGTGAATAAAGGTTCACTTACTTATATCTACTGGAGTGCCGCTCATTTATCCGGATTTGTACATCGGGGTAAGAAGCCTACTCCCCTTGGGACGTGCACCCTATTTTTCCATCTATTTAAACCAGTGCCGCCATTTTTCTTGAACTATATATATACAGTACAGACCAAAAGTTTGGACACACCTTCTCATTCAAAGAGTTTTCTTTATTTTCATGACTATGAAAATTGTAGATTCACACTGAAGGCATCAAAACTATGAATTAACACATGTGGAATTATATACATAACAAACAAGTGTGAAACAACTGAAAATATGTCATATTCTAGGTTCTTCAAAGTAGCCACCTTTTGCTTTGATTACTGCTTTGCACACTCTTGGCATTCTCTTGATGAGCTTCAAGAGGTAGTCCCGTGAAATGGTTTTCACTTCACAGGTGTGCCCTGTCAGGTTTAATAAGTGGGATTTCTTCCTTATAAATGGGGTTGGACCATCAGTTGCGTTGAGGAGAAGTCAGGTGGATACACAGCTGATAGTCCTACTGAATAGACTGTTAGAATTGGTATTATGGCAAGAAAAAAGCAGCTAAGTAAAGAAAAACGAGTGGCCATCATTACTTTAAGAAATGAAGGTCAGTCAGTCAGCCGAAAAATTGGGAAAACTTTGAAAGTAAGGGCTATTTGACCATGAAGGAGAGTGATGGGGTGCTGCGCCAGATGACCTGGCCTCCATAGTCACCGGACCTGAACCCAATCGAGATGGTTTGGGGTGAGCTGGACCGCAGAGTGAAGGCAAAAGGGCCAACAAGTGCTAAGCATCTCTGGGAACTCCTTCAAGACTGTTGCAAGACCATTTCAAGGGACTACCTCTTGAAGCTCATCAAAAGAATGCCAAGAGTGTGCAAAGCAGTAATCAAAGCAAAAGGTTGCTACTTTGAAGAACCTAGAATATGACATATTTTCAGTTGTTTCACACTTGTTTGTTATGTATATAATTCCACATGTGTTAATTCATAGTTTTGATGCCTTCATAGTCATGAAAATAAAGAAAACTCTTTGAATGAGAAGGTGTGTCCAAACTTTTGGTCTGTACTGTATATATATATATATATATATATTTGCAAGAAGGTACCTGGAATCATCGTGGATGGAAGGTATGTGTCACCGAGGTTCCTAGCCTCGGTGAAGTAAGAGCCGGTATTTTATGTGTCAGCAGCAGCTATTGCTAATTGACACCTTGAGAGTTAGCATGGCTGTCATAGCTGATCCGGGACGGCTCTTACTGGGAGTAGTCAAAGTGCTGGGTGGGTGAATACTCCCCATGTTCCAGGCCAGGTTTTGCCAGGCATAAAAACCAGCCAGTACTGTCAGGTGTGGTGGATTTACCCCCCTCTGACATTGGAGCTCAGGAGTCTGTGTGCTGTGAACTGAGGGCTGTGCTGGGATTTGAGGTTTGAGCTGGGCTGGAGGACTCAGGCCCCTCTAAAGGCGAACAGGATGCCTATGGACTTGATAAGTCTGAATTATTAACAGTGTGTGAATTAGCACCCAGGAGAAAAGGCGACTTCTATTGTTTATGAACTTTCCTTGTGTTTGAACAAGCACCAAGCCACCTGTGTTTTGTGATACACCTTATGTGCATTTTGTTATGCACCAATGTGTGAATAAACACAGCTGTTTGATTCAAGAACTTTGTACTTTGCATCCGCTAGTCCTAACTACCAGAGCGAATCCCCACGATAGATATATATATATATATATATATATATATATCATATTAGGTATTGCTTAGTACGAAAATTTCTGAAGGCAAAAGGGGGTCCAACACCGTATTAGTATGGTGTTCCTAATAATTCTTTAGGTGAGTGTACTGTCGGATCTGAGTTTTCACGATCGTGAAAACTCAGATCTGAAAAAGCTAATACTATTATTTTCCGTTATAACCATGTTGAAAATAATAAAGTGAATTTCGGGTCCCCATTGACTTTAATGGGGTTCGGGTTCGGGTCCAAGTTCGGATCAAGTTCGTGTCCCGAACTTTTTTTAAAGTTTGGCCGAACTCCCCGAACATCTAGGTGTTCGCTCAACTCTATTCATATATGCTCTGAAAACAATACAAATAATGAAGAACTTTCAAGAACGGACTGAGACAAAATGTAAAAATTTACATATTAATGGGGTCATTTATCAAACTGGTGTATAGAAGAACTGGCTTAGTTGCCCATAGCAATCAATCAGATTCCACCTTTCATTTTTGACAGCTCCTTTGGAAAATGAAAGGTGAAATCTGATTGGTTGCTATGGGCAACTAAGCCAGTTCAACTATACACCAGTTTCATAAACGACCCCATAAAATTGTAAATGAAACTGTTCTGTCAAATGGAAAACTGTGTGAACATGCAGACAGGAATACCTTCAAAAAAAATAATGATTTCTATTTTCGAAGTATAAAATCTAAAACTATACAAATACAGTATACAGTTGCAAGAAAAAGTATGTGAACCTTTTGGAATGATATGGATTTCTGCACAAATTGGTCATAAAATGTGATCTGATCTTCATCTAAGTCACAACAATAGACAATCACAGTCTTCTTAAACTAATAACACACAAAGAATTAAATGTTACCATGTTTTTATTGAACACACCATGTAAACATTCACAGTGCAGGTGGAAAAGTATGTGAACCCTTGGATTTAATAACTGGTTGAACCTCCTTTGGCAGCAATAACTTCCATCAAATGTTTCCTGTAGTTGCAGATCAGACGTGCACAACGGTCAGGAGTAATTCTTGACCTTTCCTCTTTGCAGAACTGTTTCAGCTCAGCAATATTCTTGGGATGTCTGGTGTGAATCGCTTTCTTGAGGTCATGCCACAGCATCTCAATTGGGTTGAGGTCAGGACTCTGGGCCACTCCAGAAGGCGTATTTTCTTCTGGTTAAGCCATTCTGTTGTTGATTTACCTCTATGCTTTGGGTCGTTGTCCTGTTGCAACACCCATCTTCTGTTGAGCTTCATCTGGTGGACAGATGGCCTTAAGTTCTCCCGCAAAATGTCTTGATAAACTTGGGAATTCATTTTTCCTTCGATGATAGCTATCCGTCCAGGCCCTGACACAGCAAAGCAGCCCCAAACCATGATGCCCCCACCACCATACTTCACAGTTGGGATGAGGTTTTGATGTTGGTGTGCTGTGCCTCTTTTTCTCCACACATAGTGTTGTGTGTTTCTTCCAAACAACTCAACTTTGGTTTCATCTGTCCACAGAATATTTTGCCACTACTGCTGTGGAACATCCAGGTGCTCTTGTGCAAACTGTAAACGTGCAGCAATGTTTTATTTAGACAGCAGTGGCTTCCTCTGTGGTATCCTCCCATGAAATCCATTCTTGTTTAGTGTTTTATGTATCGTAGATTCGCTAACAGGGATGTCAGCATATGCCAGAGACTTTTGTAAGTCTTTAGCTGACACTCTAGGATTCTTCTTCACCTCATTGAGCAGTCTGCGCTGTGCTCTTGCAGTCATCTTTACAGGACAGCCACTCCTAGGGAGAGTAGCAGCAGCGCTGAACTTTCTCCATTTATAGACAATTTGTCTTACGTGGACTGATGAACAGCAAGGCTTTTGGAGATACTTTTATAACCCTTTCCAGTTTTATGCAAGTCAACAATTCTTAATCGTAAGTCATCTGAGAGCTCTTTTGTGCGAGGCATCATTCACATCAGGCAATGCTTCTTGTGAAAACCAAACCCAGAACTGGTGTGTGTTTTTTATAGGGCAGGGCAGCTGTAACCAACACCTCCAATCTCATCTGATTGATTGGACTCCAGTTGGCTGACACCTCACTCTAATTAGCTCTTGGAGATGTCATTAGTCTAGGGATTCACATACTTTTTTCACCTGCACTGTGAATGTTTACATGGTGTGTTCAATAAAAACATGGTAACATTTAATTCTTTGTGTGTTATTAGTTTAAGCAGACTGTGATTGTCTATTGTTGTGACTTAGATGAAGATCAGATCACATTTTATGACCAATTTGTGCAGAAATCCATATCATTCCAAAGGGTTCACATACTTTTTCTTGCAACTGTATACTATGAAACGAATAAGATTTCGCTTTAAACATATATTACAATTAATACCAGATGGGCCAAACATGGTGGATGGATCAAACATGGCCGCAGGATTTTTGCTGTAAGGACAGGAGCCTTAAAACTAGTAGCTGCCATAGAATATGTTAGCTAAATAGGGACTGTTTCTGTTATGAAGTTTGGCTGTTGTGATCTGCAAGCTCCTGAAAATGCCCTTTTTGTATGATAATTACATAAAAGGGCCACATGGGGCCAATAGTTGACCACTATATACATTTTACCTAATAATTAAAGTTATACTTACCTTTAACCCTTACATTCTGAAACTACATATGAAGAGTACCTCGTGGTGCAGCAGATGACCAGCAATTGGATCCAAAAAACTGAGGAGAGAAAAATAGTCATGGTGCATTCCCGAAGTTACACAAGAAGAAAGCCCCCCCACCCCCTAGTTTCAAACCCACCTCTCCAACTCCAACCGCTCTCCTGGCCTACAAGTCAAAGAACCCATCTTCTGACACCTGCTTTTCCTCCTTTTCCACATCATCTAATACCGATGATATCATCAGGAATATCCAGTTCCTCCTCTCTCTGCATCTTGCTGACTTTTTTTGGACATCGAGACCGCAAAGGATGATTTGGAAAAGCAAAAGATGAGTATGGTCATCATTTAGACCTGGCCCCACTAAGGGGAGCATAAAAAAAAAAAGAATGATTTCCATATTCTACTACATACTACTTCCTAGTTAACTTCATGAAAAGGGAAGGTCTGTAGTACCAGCAACTTTGCCAGGTGCACGTTCAGCTTCTGAGTGCATGTATACTGTTGTAACAAGTGATGAGGAAAAGGAGGAGGAGGAGTATCAGGAGCAATAGACAACATTGAAGTTGATGGGAAAGAACAACAGCTTCTTTCTTCTGACAGGCCCTGACTGTTGGAGAAGGGGCGTGGGCCGATGGGTGCTGCAGCGGTTGCTTCATCAGGCTGTAACACTAAATGAGTGGCAAGGCTTTCCAACACCATTTTATGGTGACACTACATGTGCTAACACAGGGCTGTCATTCCGAAATTAGCACCCTGGCCACGCCTCACCTTCTGCCCACATATCCTGCGACTTGTGAAAAATTCCCACACTGGCGAGTATGGCATTTTCCCTCTACCAGTGCTTGAAGCTTGCCTACAGCTGCCTTTTTGATCCTGTGCACTACTAGTGTGTTCCTCACAGGTAGTCTCCAGAGTAACAGACAGTGTACCCCTCCCACATTTGGCTGATCTCCCACTGCTTCCCCCCTGCTGTCTCACGGGCATGATTCCACCCTGCTGTCTCATGGCCACGCTGCCACCATTGCCGCCTGATGATGATGATGCACCCTCTTCACCCCACTCCAACTTGCGATCGGTTACATAATCATCTACATCCGTTTGGTCGTCATTGTGTCATCCTCACCTGTCTCTTGTACACATCCCTGACCTCTCACAATATGTGCTCCCACCCATCTGTCATCATCGGTAATTGCATGCCTAGAGAAGTCCGCAGCAGAACTCTGCTCCAAGTCTATACTGGCCTGTAACTGCTGACTCTCCTCACAAAGCTCATCCTCGCTGAAAAGTGGAGCAAATCTGGCGGCATACATTACTTGGCTAGCAGATGGAGAAGCAAGAGGCAGGTTCAGGACAGGTGATGGCACAGAGGCAGTTTCTGGGCCATGCCAACTAAGCGTGATGTCAGAGGAACCCACTGATTCCTGGCTGTGTGTGTCTGTTGTCACTTGAGATGATGTTGAAGAGTGAGTAAACCATTCAAGTACAGCTGGATTCGTTTTCGACACATGAGCGCTAGATGACAGTGGCAGCTCTGGCCTGTTGCTGCGGCTGCTAATATCACCCCCCTTTTCTACTGTACTTGTGTCGGCTACAGCAACATTTTTGCCATTGCCCATTCCTTTGGAGGGTCCAGGCATCTGTCTCTTGGCCATAGTGTACAGTAATTATATCAGTAAGGTAACAGATTAACTATGATTGAACAAGATAAATGCAGCAATATATTATGACTATGAATGCTGCAGCAGTTGAACAAGATAAACGCAACAATTACACTCACCCTGCAGTCTCCCTATGCTTTCTCTACAGTTTAACAAAAAATTCTCCCTATGATCTCCCTGCACTCTCCCTCTCCAATATTCTTTTTTTAACTGTTTGCAACAACACTCTCCCTAGCGCATTTGCGCTTGTCACGTTTCAGCTCGAATGGTGGAGCCCACGCAGGATGAGGCTTTTATAGGGCTGTGACATCACAGAGGATGGCTACCTGCTGATTGGCTTGCTGCACCGCATTATTGGTGATCTCAGGATCTCGGATTTCTTACTTTCATTTTGTAACTTATTTAGCTGCCATTTTAGAAAAAAAATAACATTTGTTACCACGAAGCACAAGGAAATTTAGATTCATGGCAAATCCAATTTTTTGATTGAATTCCACTTTGGATGCTTTGATTTACTCAACACTAGTTGAGATGTAGGAATGGTACTGAGCTGGCGTTGAGGGTGGCCAATGTCCTTCAGTTATGTAGCCTCCTTTGGTCCTCTATCTGTGCTTTAGGGGAAAAAATTTTAAGAGTTTAAATATGAAGTTATTTTCCCCTTGTTTTTCTATTGGTATGCTGGTTGAGTAGAATTTAGATGCATTTGTATTTTGCTATATTGTGGTCTATCGCAGGGAAAGAATGCAGCCTAGAAATATATAGCACATATGTCAATAAGTGTAGGTTATTCCAAACATCGCTTTAGGTGTGCTTCAATTTGAAGAATATATTCTTCATATGGTAATGAGTCTGCATGTTAGTAATCACGTTTTAGCTCTTTTCTTTTGGTCAAATGCAGTTGTACATATTGCCACCAGATGGCAGTCTGGCATAAGATGATTCCAGTAGAGCACGCTCTGTACAAGAACAAATGTAAAAGGAGGGTGTGGGGGGGGGGATGCAATCCTGTGGGATTTCGATTTAGAAGAGCAGGGACAGAAAAGTCTGTCTAAAACAACAAATCCAGTTTGGGAATGTCTAGAGACAAGACACATGGAGTTATTTGACTTGCATAGTATTTACCTGTGTGACAGCAATTGCTCACGGTGCAGACTCAACAATGATGGTACATTTAACTCCATTCACTGGCAGATTGGCCAGATGTGCCTTGCTTTAACAAAACCATGGTAGAAGAAATCTTTTCACTTTTATGAGTCATCAGGAAAAAGCAGACTCCTTCTGCATAGCTTTTGTATCGTCCAAAAACACCAGTCTGGCCGATACCATTCTATTCTAGATTAGTCGACAGCATTATGTACTGTAGACGCGTCCATTTGTCTGACAATCCTATTTATTCAATCTCATCTCACATTGTGATCATTGGTAAGTATGGTGCACTGACGATACCCTGCATGGCATCCGTGTTAGGTCAAACAGTATACAAATAACAACAACATACAGTACCTTATGGTAAAGACAACTTTAAGGGCATTTTATTTATTATTCTATTCTACTAATTTTGGGCTAAAATATATATTTTTTCAATTGGTCTTTATTAAAACGTGTCAACCGTTTTTCCGACACAAGCTCCAGAGTCACTGCATCTGTAGACAGTTGTTTCTTATTCTCAATGAATCCGTCCGATTCTGACATATCGATCTGTAGCCCTTATCTTTAGTTCCCTGACAGCTCATGAACACTCATTTGAGCTCTATTCTTATCTGGGTGATAAGAACTAAAGCTTAGTCCTGCTTCACACTGGCGTTAATGGTACCGGCAAGCTGTACCGGCAGGGGAACAGCCTGTTGGATCATAACTACCGTGTGCAGCCGTGTGCTGCTGGAAGTCCGTCTGGCCCCAATCACTATTCACCATCGTGTTCAACCTTATCTGCATCCTGAGGACACAGATACAGCTGAAACCAGGACATACAGGGTTCTGGAAAATTGGCATCCACAGCCCATCAGTTGAGTATCCCTGTGACCAGAGAAGAAATGTATATTGCTTCACTACACTTGAACACTTGCTCCCCTATTCCCTCACAATACAGCTAAATACTGAGGTGCCCAGTAGCATGGCGCCCAGTGATCAGCTTTGCATCCACAGATTGTTTTTAAAGCTGTTTTCTGGAGAAGATTAAAAAAAAGTTAGCTAGATCTTGTTAGGATCAACACAACAAGGGCAGAATGTATCTAAATTACAGACTCTAAACCATCAGCAAGAAAACAAGAATCAGGTGACTGACACAAACCGGGTCAAAGAGTTCTGCTTCCAGCACCATGGCTCTCGACCCCTCCACTTCTGGCCCCCCCTGGACTTATGGTGTGGCATCTACATGCATGTTACTGCTGCCAGCCAGACAAATGGCCCCAGTGGTGACGTGCCTAGGAATGATACGTGACTGCCGAGGATGCCTCCTCGAGTAATTGTATCCATGGTAAAGATCCCAATGCAGACCAGCAAGAGAACCCAAGACCTAGACGGGTACAGGCTTCTCTTCCTAAACTGCGACCCAATCTGTCTATCTATCTATCTATCCAGTGTCAGACTGTGGTGTCTGGGGCCCAACAGTAAAGTTTATTTTGGGGGGCCCACTGTACGGATACATTCAAATATTACCTGCTCACACAGCAGCAAGATGCTGCCAGATGACTGAATATGGGGGTCCCTGCAGCAACTCTGAGAAGGTAGGTCCTGGGGATAAGAGGACACTGGTAGCTTTCCTCTATACCTAGAAGTCATCTCAGCTCTGATCGTGTCTATAATACACTGGGGAGTTTCTTTAATAATCTATTAAGTTTTTTATAGGAACATAGGCTGGTTGAGGTGCTGTACATTAAATATATGTATGTAGTGCAGTAAGGGTACTATGTTATGTGCCACTTGTGCAGGGGGTGGAAGACTAGATCTATCTATCTATCTATCTATCTATCTATTCTCATATATTTAATCTATTTATCTATCTATTCTCATATATATCTATCTATCTTATATATATCCTATCTATCTATCTATCTATCTATTTATCATATCTATTTAATCTATCTATCTATTCTCATATATTTAATCTATTTATCTATCTATTCTCATATCTATCTATCTATCTATCTATCTATCTATCTTATATCTATCCTATCTATCTATCTATCTATCTATCTATCTATCTATCTATCTATCTGTTATCTGTCTGTCTGTCTACCTATCTATATTGTATTCATTGTACACTATGTAGCTCACTTTTACAACTAGAGTGCACTTTATAATACCGATACTCCTTACATTTGTCCCTGTTTGCAGTGACTAGACACAAATAAAATGTTTGCTGCTCATAATTTATTGTACTTTGGCTAGTTTGTGAGAGGCAAATTAATTCCCCGTACAACACTCAGACAGTCTGCACACAGACATAATCAATAACTGTAACACAGTTCAATAAATGTAACATTTTGAAGGGCGTGAGCAGCTTATCATCTTTGTTCCAGCAGTTCCTGTTTTTAAAATATCATTGCGATGGAGAAAATATACCCATCCCAGTAGCGGTCCGCTCATCTCCTTACTAAGAATTATATGCTAACCAAAGGGCTGTGATGGTATCCAGTCATTGTGCGGTCTGTAGCACTGCTCGGGGCCTATCTGATTTATTTTCTGTGGGAGAGTTAGTAGAATATAATATTTCTTTCACCGGTTCTCCTTCAGACCATTAATATACTGTAGGATGCAGCGATTTCGGCCTACTGTATCATCTTGCTAGTAATTAGCGATATTGCTGATGCACAACCATACAGTACATCATTCATGAGTTCGTAGTTAAAGGGACAGTAAGTGCTTAATAGATGCAGCTAGCAATTCCTTCTTGGGTGAACAAATAAATTGGATGAAAATATTCAACATGGTCTCGTCAGCTGTCACATTATTGGCAGGTTCTAGGTTTTTGAGATGTATGGTATACTGTACATACCAGACATATTACCGTATGTGTATTCTCCTAAATATCATATTAGATATACACACAACAGTCACAAGTTCCTGCAGCTTTTTTTTCCTGAGACAAAAATTTAATAGGTGGCCTCCCCTGCCCCAAATTAGGGAAGGGAAAGGGTGGACTGTACATGAGTCTAGAAATGCTTCCTCCTCTGATATATATTTCTGCTGTCTGTCTGTCTATCGTTATACAAAGCCAAACGACTGGACCGATCTGCACCAAATTTGGCACATCAGGTAAATCAGGTGCTTAAAAAGGTTTTGGACATACCGTTCTTGCCATACGCACAAAAAAGCAATTATGGCACCATCACATGACCCATATTAGCTAATAGAAGCTTGCAGGTCCTTCATTCATTTCCTAACTGACATAAACACAGTCACATGACCCCATTGGCCAATAGAAACTTGCAGGTCCTTCAGTCTTCACCTTACTGACCTACACATGGTTTTACACCAGCTTTCCATATAAATGTGTCCCTTTTTCATAGGGACACTGTGGATGTCACTGTTATGGGAGCACCGTCTAGGTGATTGTTATGGGGGGGACTGTGGATGTCACTGTTATGCAGGCACAGCAGATGTCACTGTTATGGGGGTGCAATTAATGTCATTGTTATCGGGGTCACTGGGGATATCTTTTAACCACACACACAAACAAGAAATGAAATAGACCAGTGCTAGTCAGGGGCATAGCTATAGTGGATGCAGGGGAAGAAGCTGCTACAGGGCCTGAACCCAAATGGAACCCACCCGGGAAGAGGGCTGAAAGATTTTATTGTCAGGGCCCCCTCAACATACTATACAATGGCAGTATATACAGGGACATGAGATTCAGTATATACAGTACATGTAGGAAACAGACAGAGTGGCTGCCTGGCTTGGGCTAAGAGAATTATCCTGAATAGGAGTTAAGGCTGCATAGGAAAAGGGGGTAGTTGGATGGAACTTGGGGGTAGGGGGCTTGAGGGTTTGTTGCCCATTCAAAAATTTGCTGTGGAGCCCAGTCATATCTATTTATGCCACTGCTGCCTATATATATATATATATATATATATATATATACACACAGTGGGGAAAATAAGTATTTGATACACTGGCGATTTTGCACATTTTCCCACCTAGAAAAAATGGAGAGGTCTGTAAAAAAAAATTTTTTTTATCGTATGTACATGTCACCGCCAGCTCTCTGAGAAGATCTGGCAGACGTTCTTCTGTACCTCTTGCATGATGTTCTTTGTTTTGGTTTCACTTTGTCATCTCCTTTCCTTCTCCCAGCTGTCACCTATTCACACTAATTGCCTCCCTTTATATTCCCTCCCATACTGCCTCACTTTGCGGTTAATATTACTTCCTGGATTAAAGTGATCACTGCTGGAGATTTCTGTTACTGCTTGTTCAGATAAGTCCTTTCTTGTATTGTTTTTTTTTTTTTTTTTATAATTTATATTTCTTTTTATTTTAGAAATCATAATATTAATACATGAACCAATATTAATCACATCGGTGTACATAGAATGACAATCATGAACATTGTTATAAACAAATTATACGAATCATCCTAAGTTCACACCTAAAATAGTAGGAAATCTAATTATCTCGCCCCCCCCATTGGCTGTCGTCCACTCCATTCAATCAAGTATAAAATAGTATCAATATTAAATATATTAAATATAGCTACGTAGTTCTGCGTGCAGCTCTCCGTTTCCTTTCAATATCTTCATATATTCTAATTTGTTGAAGGTATAAACCCCACTCCCTTGTCGAGGGCGGGGAGACAGAACCCCAATACTTGACCAATATAGCTTTAGCCACCATCAATCCCCTCATCCAAATCTGTCTGACCTGGGGCGGAACTTCCATTTCTGACACATAATCTCCCAAAATCACTGTCAAGATCCCCGGGTTATAGTTTGTTAAAGACTCCTTTTGGAGGGTAGAGAAGACCTCATCCCAATATTTTCTTATTTTACTGCAGCTCCAAAGCAGATGGACATAGTTCGCATTAACATATCCACATTTAGGGCAGCAACAATCCCGGGCTTTATTTTGGGGAAATTTTCCTTGGATTTTTGGCGTATAGTACAATCGATGGAGGATCTTAAATTGGATTAATCTATGAGTACTGGAAACTGTCGCCTTTCTCACGTTCCTATAGATAGTGGACCACTGTAGTGGAGAGCAATTCAACTATTGCTCCCACTTACTTGGGCTTTTAAAAGGCGTTACAGTTGCCAGTGCCATTCGGAGTTTAGCATATAATCTAGATATCTTCACCTTCTCATACTTCTGAGCGTCACAGTAATCAAAGAATATATTTTCTCGTGGAAAAATACGACCCCTAATCCTAGAGGCTTCAAATATATGTTTCAAACATGAATACATAAATAAATCTAATGGTGAACTATAGGTAAAACCAAATTCCGAAGGTGATTTAAAGCGACCCAAATAAAAAAGGTGAGACACCCTATTGATATCCTTACGTGACCAATAACCAAAATCTGTAATTTTGAAGAATTCCTCCAGCCCCCTGTTCTCCCACAGAGGGGTGAAAACAAACGGACCGGAAACTTTAAGAATCTCCTTCAGCTTGTTCCAGACCCTCTGTAGTGACCAAGGGATCAGCAAAGACTTCCTCATTCCCATATACCCAGTCTCCAAACATGCAAAAATATTCTCTATTGGTTTATTGATAACTTTAGTCAAATACCGTGAAAGTAAACTCTCTTTCAAATAACAACAACGCTGAATCTGTGCACATAAATAATAACCTTGAAAAAAAGGTAGTGACAACCCACCATCTGTATTGTGTTTACTTGCTGGCTTAATTCTAGGTGACCCTGACTCCCTCCGTATTAAGTGCAGGGAGCCAGTGGTCGTGTCCCCTCAGTATTATAGGGTTTCCAGGTGTCACACAGTCTAGGTACGAGGGCATGCAATCGTCTACCTCTGAGACCTTTGTATGAGCTTAGCAGTTAGGGTTTTTTCAGGGGTCACCTTTATGCTCCTTAGTTTGGGATCAAGCCAGTCGAATGTTTATCCATAACTTCCAGCTATCTGCAATATCATCCGTGACATTATAAACTGCCATTACCGTCTTAAGCATGGATCCGGTTTCAGCCTTGATTGACCGCATGCAGGGTCTTTCACTGGAGGTAGCAGATCTCCGTAAAACTGTGTCTCAGTTTCAGGTGACCGGTTCTGCTTGCGTTCATGGAGTTTGTTCAGAGCCTAAGATCTCGCTTCTGGATACGTTCTCCGGGGGTAGTGAGAATTTTGTTCGCTTTAGAGAGGCTTGCAAACTCCATTTTCACCTACTTCCCCATTCCTCTGGTGATGAGGAGCAGAGGGGGGGGATCATCATCTCGCTGCTCAGGGATAATGCTCAGTCTTGGGCCTTTTCGCTGCCGGTGGGGGCACGGCCTCTCCGATCGGTGGATGAATTTTTTGTAGCCCTGGGGCAGATATATGATGACCCGGATCGTATCGAATCTAAACTGCGTCTTTTATGCCAGGGTAAACAATCCGCAGAGATATATTGTTCTGAATTTCGGAGATGGGCCGCTGATACTGGATCGATGCTGCACTCCGAAGTCAATTTTGCCATGGTCTTTTGGAGGGATTGAAAGATGCATTTGCGTTTCATGAGAGACCTGCCTTGTTGGACTCTGCCATGTCTCTAGCTGTCCGTATTGACAGGCGTCTTAGAGAGAGAGGAGAGACCACTCCTTCATGTCATATTCAGTCCAAGGACAGTGGGGCGGTCTCATTCAGTGTGCAGGGGCCTCAGTCTCTCTCAATCCCCTCTGAGCAGGAGGCCATGCAGCTGGGTTTGCTTGCCTCTGATAGTAGAGGATTCAGCTCTCAGAGGAGGGTTTGTTTCTCTTGTGGGGGAATAAATCATTTGGCTAATGTTTGCCCCTCTAGGAGATTCAGGGAGTTTTCTGAGGGTAATAAAGAAACAAAAATAAAAAAAACCTCTAAAAACTTTCCATTTGCTACTATTGGCAAGGTTGATGCGGAAATTGAAGGTTTGCCGTTTGCTCGTAGTTCCCGTTTTGTCCTACCTGCCAGGGTGGCGCTATATAGCAAGAACATTGTAGATAGTGGAGCAGCTGTCAATCTCATTGATAATCAATTTGCTATAACACATGGTTTCCAGGTATGCACTTTGGAAAAGGATATACCTGTTTTTGCTATCGATTCCGCTACACTTTCTAAAAAATCGTTAAAGGGCATAGTTCACAATATCCGTTTGACTGTGGGTGATGCTCATGTTGAGGATATGTCATGTTTCATCCTAAGCGGATTGCCTACTCCTCTAGTGTTGGGGCTACCCTGGCTCACCATTGATTGGCAAGCAAGGCAAATAAATAGTTGGAGTGACTTTTGCAGAGAGAATTGCCTCACGGCGTCTCTTTCAGAGGTTTCTACCAAGACTGTACCATCTTTTCTCTCAAAATTTTCGGATGTGTTTTCCGAGAGTGGTGTCCAGGAGCTGCCCCCTCACCGGGAGTACGATTGCCCTATTAATCTCATCCCAGGCGCCAAGCTGCCAAAATCTCGTTTATACAATCTCTCCCAACCTGAAAGAGTCGCTATGCGTACTTATATCTCTGAGAGCCTGAGAAAGGGACACATCCGACCCTCAAATTCACCTGTTGTCGCAGTTTGTTTTTTTTTAAGAAAAAAGATGGTTCTTTAAGGACCTTGTCTGGATTTCAGGGAGCTGAACTGTATCACAATTCGTGACCCATATCCGCTTCCTCTGATCCTGGACCTGTTTAACCAGATTGTTGGGGCTAAAGTTTTTTCATAGTTGGATTTAGGAGGGGCATACAATCTAGTCAGGGTCAGGGAAGGGGACGAATGGAAGATGGCCTTCAATACCCCTGAGGGTCATTTCGATAATTTGGTTATGCCCTTTGGTTTGATGAATGCTCCGGCCGTCTTCCAACATTTTGTGAACAGCATTTTTGATCATGTAATGGGGAAATTTGTACTGGTGTATCTAGATGACATTTAGACTTTTTCTCCTGATTTCAAAACTCATAGGGACCACCTACGTCAGATCTTGCTCATTCTGAGGGAGAATAAATTGTACGCTAAACTGGAAAAATGTGTGTTTGCGGTTCCGGAGATTCAATTTCTTGGTTTTCTTCTCTCCGCTTCTGGTTTTCGCATGGACCCTGAGAAGGTTCGCGCTGTGCTTGATTGGGAACTCCCTGAGAATCAGAAGGCGCTGATGCGGTTTTTGGGTTTTGCCAATTATTACAGAAAGTTCATTTAGAATTATTCCTCTGTTGTTAAGCCACTCACTGATATGACTAAAAAGGGGGTAGATTTTTCCTCCTGGTCGGTAGATGCGCTTAAGGCCTTTTCTAGTATCAAGGAGAGTTTTGCTTCCGCTCCCATTTTGGTACAACCTGATGTCTCTCTACCTTTTACCTGACATCTCAGGTTAATTTGCATATGTATCAAATAGTTTTTTTTACACAATAAAAGCACACAGAGCTATGGGGACTGGATATTGCGGATGAGCTAGCGGCCATCTAGCAACCCATGTCCTCATCTCTATACACAAAATCCCGGTGACAGGTTCCCTTTAAACAGTTCGGTGTTTATTCACACATAAGGAACCCAAAATGACTGTTCACAGTCTTGGTGTTTGTTCACACCATGCAATGTCCATAGAACAAAATCTTCACCTGGTTAGCAGTCTTTCCCACAGTCATCCACAGCAGGCTTTAGGTGCCTGTTTTCCAGCATGCAGCTTTCAAACCGTTAGCATGGCACCAATTCACAGATCCCAAAACAGAGTCTCCACAGCTTCCCTGTCAGATGGAGGATAATCCACACCCAGCTGAGACTGCTGGCTGGGTTTTATATAGGCCAATAAAGACCCGGCCTGGAGCGTGGGGAGGAGCCAACCAGCACTTTGGCTACTCCCAGTAAGAGCCAGCCGAGATCAGCTTTACAGCCATACTGACAACAAACAGTGTCAATCAGCAATAGCTTTCGCTGACACTTAAAACTACCGGCTCTTACCTCACCAAGGCCAGGAACCTCGGTGACACATACCTTCCATCAATGACGGCCCCTTGCGCCTTCCTACAGGGGACAGGATGACTGCATGCACTGTATTGAAGGGTGGATAGATGGGGCCATGTATCACAAGATTTTGGCCAACAACCTCCTTCCCTCAGTAAGAGCACTGAAGATCGGTCATGGCTGGGTCTTCCAGCATGACAATGACCCGAAACACCCAGCTAGGGAAACTAAGAAGTGGCTCCATAAAAAGCATTTCAAGGTCCTGGAGTGGTCTAGCCAGTCTCCAGATCTGAACCCAATCGGAAATCTTTGGAGGGAGCTAAAACTCAATGTAGCCAAGTGACAGGCCTAAACCTGAAAGATATGAAGATCTGTAGGGAGGAGTGGGCCAAAATCCCTGTTGCAGTGTGTGCAAACTTGGTCAAGAACTACAGGAAATGTCTGACCTCTGTATTTGCAAACAAAGGTTTCTGTACCAACCGTTAAAGGGAACCTGTCAGCCATCCCACACCGCCAGCAGTACCTTCAAGTAGCCAGGAGTACGGTAAGTTTCTAATGATGATTTTCTTACTGTGTTCAGATGAGGCAGAAGTATGAAAAAGGTTCTTTCATCCTCCATCTGTGCTATTTTCCAGTCAGGCTTGAAGTCAAGGGGGCAGCGGCCTCCTTGCTTCAAGTCAAGGTAACAACGCCCCCTTCCCCGCCCCTTTGCCTGTGACTGACAGCGCTTATGCCTGACAGCCGGCTGGCTTTGCCGAACATCCGGCTGTGAGTCACAGGTGAAGGGGCAGGGAAGGGGGCGTGGTTACCTTGACTTGAAGCAAGGAGGCCGCTGCCCCCTTGACTTCAAGCCTGACTGGAAAATAGCACGGACGGAGGATAAAATAAAGTTTTTCATACTTGCCTGTTCTGAATGCAGTCAGAAATGTATCATTAGAAATTCACTGCCGGCTACTTGAAGGTACTGCTGGCAGTTTGAGATGGCTTTTGCAGCTGACAGGTTCCCTTTAAGTTCTGTTTTTCTATTATATCAAATACTCATGTCATGCAATAAAATGCAAATGTATTATTTTTAAATTATATAATGTGATTCTGTCTCTCACAGTTGAAGTGTACCTACGATAAAAATTATAGACCTCTCCATTCTTTGTAAGTGGGAAAACTTGCAAAATTGCCAGTGCATCAAATACTTATTTTCCCCACTGTATAAAATATACACTCACCTAAAGAATTATTAGGAATTATTTCTCATTAATGCAATTATCTAGTCAACCAAACACATGGCAGTTGCTTCAATGCATTTAGGGGTCCTGGTCAAGACAATCTCCTGAACTCCAAACTGAATGTCAGAATGGGAAAGAAAGGTGATTTAAGCAATTTTGAGCGTGGCATGGTTGTTGGTGCCAGACGGTCCGGTCTGAGTATTTCACAATCTGCTCAGTTACTGGGATTTTCACGCACAACCATTTCTAGGGTTTACAAAGAATGGTGTGAAAAGGGAAAAACATCCAGTATGTGGCAGTCCTGTGGGCAAAAATGCCTTGTGATGCTAGAGGTCAGAGGAGAATGGGCCGACTGATTCAAGCTGATAGAAGAGCAACGTTGACTGAAATAACCACTCGTTACAACCGAGGTATGCAGCAAAGCATTTGTGAAGCCACAACACGCACAACCTTGAGGCGGATGGGCTACAACAGCAGAAGACCCCACCGGGTACTACTCATCTCCAATAGGGATGAGCGAACCCGAACTGTATAGTTCGGGTTCGTACCGAATTTTGGGGTGTCCGTGACACGGACCCGAACCCGAACATTTTTGTAAAAGTCCGGGTTCAGTTCGGTGTTCGGCGCTTTCTTGGCGCTTTTTGAAAGGCTGCAAAGCAGCCAATCAACAAGCGTCATGCTACTTGCCCCAAGAGGCCATCACAGCCATGCCTACTATTGGCATGGCTGTGATTGGCCAGTGCAGCATGTGACCCAGCCTCTATTTAAGCTGGAGTCAAGTAGCGCCGCACGTCACTCTGCTATGATCAGTGTAGGGAGAGAGGTTGCAGCTGCTTCTGTTAGGGAGAGATTAGGCAGGGATTTATTCAGCAAAAACACTTAATTCAGTGATCGATCTACAGCTGTGGATCATTGAACTACTGCTATTTAATTGCTCACTGTTTTTAGGCTGCCCAGAGCGTTTTTATGTCACTTTTTTCTTGGGTGATCGGCGGCCATTTTGTGTCTTGTGGTGCGCCAGCACAAGCTGCCACCAAGTCCATTTAACCATCAATAGTGTGGTTATTTTTTTGCTATATCCTACATCAGGGGCTTGGCTGTGCTTGCTATTTTATTGAGGGGAAAAATACAATTGGCCAAAATAGCAGTACCCTAAATCTGGTCTTTCAGCTGTGTCTAGCCAATTGTAATACTGTCTGCTGTCTGCCGAAGCACAGTTTTTGTTCTGGGTTGAATACAATTCCCAACTTAGCAATCCCCTAAATATATTTTTTCTGCTGTATCAGGCCAAGTTTAAATTGATCTATAAAAGGGTATATTAGATTGAAGGTGCGGATAGTGTCATCCTCAATAACTTCACACGCTACCATGCATTTCCAAGTTTAAATAATTCTGTCCGTAAACGTATACCTGTCACCCAGCGCCTAAATAATAGGCCTACAATTTATATTCAGCTAAATCTGTGTTTATTGCTGAGGCTGGTCAATTTATTTAGTGTCCGCCAAAGCACAGTTTTTGTTCTGGGTTGAATACAATTACCAACTTAGCAATCCCCTAAATAATTTTTTTCTGCTGTATCAGGCCAAGTTTAAATTGATCCATAAAAGGGTATATTAGATTTAAGGTGCGGATAGTGTCATCCTCAATAACTTCACACGCTACCGTGCAATTCCAAGTTTAATTCTCTCCGTAAACGTATACCTGTCACCCAGCGCCTAAATAATAGGCCTAAAATTTATATTCAGCTAAATCTGTGTTTATTGCTGAGGCTGGTTAATTCATTTAGTGTCCGCCAAAGCACAGTTTTTGTTCTGGGTTGGATACAATTACCAACTTAGCAATCCCCTAAATAATTTTTTTCTGCTGTATCAGGCCAAGTTTAAATTGATCCATAAAAGGGTATATTAGATTTTAGGTTCGGATAGTGTCATCCTCAATAACTTCACACGCTACCGTGCATTTCCAAGTTTAATTCTGTCCGTAAACGTATACCTGTCACCCAGCGCCTAAATAATAGGCCTAAAATTTATATTCAGCTAAATCTGTGTTTATTGCTGAGGCTGGTCAATTCATTTAGTGTCTGCCAAAGCACAGTTTTTGTTCTGGGTTGAATACAATTCCCAACTTAGCAATTCCCTAAATCAGTGGTTTCTGCTGTATCAGGCCAACTTTAAATCTATCCATAAAAGGGTATATTAGATTGAAGGTGCGGATAGGGTCATCCTCAATAACTTCACACGCTACCGTGCATTTCCAAGGCTAATTCTGTCCGTAAAAGGGATACCTGTCATCCAGCGCCTAAATACTAGGCCTACAATTTATATTCAGCTAAATCTGTCATTACTGCTGTGCCTGTATTAGTGTAATACGGTACCTAAATATATAGCCAGATAGTGTTAGGTGTCTGTAAACAAAGGCCTGAATTTGAATTCAATACATTGGGCCAAATAATATTTTTCTTATTGTGGTGAATGGTAACAATGAGGAAAACATCTAGTAAGGGACGCGGACGCGGACATGGTCGTGGTGGTGTTAGTGGACCCTCTGGTGCTGGGAGAGGACGTGGCCGTTCTGCCACAGCCACACGTCCTAGTGAACAAACTACCTCAGGTCCCAGTAGCCAGCAGAATTTACAGCGATATTTTGTGGGGCCCAATGCCGTTCTAAGGATAGTAAGGCCTGAGCAGGTACAGGCATTAGTCAATTGGGTGGCCGACAGTGGATCACATTATCTCCCACCCAGTCTTCTGCAGAAAACGCACAGATGGCGCATGAAAACCAAGCCCATCAGTCTGTCACATCACCCCCATGCATATCAGGGAAACTGTCTGAGCCTCAAGTTATGCAGCAGTCTCTTATGCTGTTTGAAGACTCTGCTGGCAGGGTTTCCCAAGGGCATCCACCTAGCCCTTCCCCAGGAATGGAAGAGACAGAATGCACTAACGCACAACCACTTATGTTTCCTAATGATGAGGACATGGGAATAACACCTCAGCACGTCTCTGATGATGACAAAACACAGGTGCCTACTGCTGCGTCTTTCTGCAGTGTGCAGACTGAACAGGAGGTCAGGGAGGAAGACTGGGTGGAAGACGATGCAGGGGACGATGAGGTCCTAGACCCCAAGTGGAATGAAGGTCATGCCACTGACTTTCAGAATTCGGAGGAAGAGGCAGTGGTGAGACCGAGCCAACAGCGTAGCAAAAGAGAGAGCAGTGGGCAAAAGCAAAAGCAGAACACCCGCCGCCAAGAAAGTCCGTCTGCTACTGGCCACCGCCATCTGGGACCCAGCACCCCAAAGGCAGCTTCAAGGAGTTCCCTGGCGTAGCAGTTCTTCAAACAATGTGCTGACGACAAGACCCGAGTGGTTTGCACGCTGTGCCATCAGAGCCTGAAGCGAGGCATTAACGTTCTGAGCCTTAGCACAACCTGCATAACCAGGCACCTGCATGCAAAGCATGAACTGCAGTGGAGTAAACACCTTAAAAACAAGCAACTCACTCAGGCTCTTCCTGCTACCTCTTCTGCTGCTGCCGCCTCGGCCTCTTCCTCCGCCTCTGGAGGAACGTTGGCACCTGCCGCCCAGCAAACAGAGGATGTACCACCAACACCACCACCACCTCCGTCACCAAGCATCTCAACCATGTCACACGGCAGCGTTCAGCTCTCCATCTCACAAACATTTGAGAGAAAGCGTAAATTCCCACCTAGCCACCCTCGATCCCTGGCCCTGAATGCCAGCATTTCTAAACTACTGGCCTATGAAATGCTGTCATTCAGGCTGGTGGACACAGAAAGCTTCAAACAGCTCATGTCGCTTGCTGTCCCACAGTATGTTGTTCCCAGCCGGCACTACTTCTCCAAGAGAGCCGTGCCTTCCCTGCACAACCAAGTATCCGATAAAATCAAGTGTGCACTGCGCAACGCCATCTGTGGCAAGGTCCACCTAACCACAGATACGTGGACCAGTAAGCACGACCAGGGACGCTATATCTCCCTAACTGCACACTGGGTAAATGTAGTGGCGGCTGTTTGGCGCACGTCCTTCCGCCGCCAAGGATCGCAGGGCAACATTCTTTGCCTCCTGTTGCCTCCTCCTCCTACTCGGCTTCCTCCTCCTCTTCTTCCACCTGCTCATCCAGTCAGCCACACACCTTCACCACCAACTTCAGCACAGCCGGGGTAAAAGTCAGCAGGCCATTCTGAAACTCATATGTTTGGGGGACAGGCCCCACAGCGCAAAGGAGTTGTGGCGGGGTATAGAACAACAGACCGACGAGTGGTTGCTGCCGGTGAGCCTCAAGCCTGGCCTGGTGGTGTGCGATAATGGGCGAAATCTCGTTGCAGCTCTGGGACTAGCCGGTTTGATGCACATCCCTTGCCTGGCGCATGTGCTGAATTTGGTGGTGCAGAAGTTCATTCACAACTACCCCGACATGTCAGAGCTGCTGCATAAAGTGCGGGCCGTCTGTGCGCGCTTCCGGCGTTCACATCCTGCCGCTGCTCGCCTGTCTGCTCTACAGCGTAACTTCGGCCTTCCCGCTCACCGCCTCATATGCGACGTGCCCACCAGGTGGAACTCCACCTTGCACATGCTGGACAGACTGTGCGAGCAGCAGCAGGCCATATTTGAGTTTCAGCTGCAGCACGCACGGGTCAGTCGCACTGTGGAACAGCACCACTTCACCACCAATGACTGGGCCTCCATGCGAGACCTGTGTGCCCTGTTGCGCTGTTTTGAGTACTCCACCAACATGGCCAGTGGCGATGACGCCGTTATTCGCATTACAATACCACTTCTATGTCTCCTTGAGAAAACACTTAGGGCGATGATGGAAGAGGAGGTGGCCCAGGAGGAGGAGGAGGAGGAAGAGGGGTCATTTTTAGCACTTTCAGGCCAGTCTATTCGAATTGACTCAGAGGGAGGTTTTTTGCAACAGCAGAGGCCAGGTACAAATGTGGCCAGACAGGGCCCACTACTGGAGGACGAGATGGACGAGGAGGAGGTGGAGGAGGATGAGGATGAAGCATGTTCACAGAGGGGTGGCACCCAACGCAGCTCGGGCCCATCACTGGTGCGTGGCTGGGGGGAAACGCAGGACGATGACGATACGCCTCCCACAGAAGACAATGTGCCCACCTTACTTCCTACACTGGAGCGTGATAGGAAGATGCGCGAGTACAAGTGCACGTTGGTAGACGCGCTACTGAGAGCATTCCCAAATGTCACAGGGGAACAAGTGGAAGCCCAAGGCGAAGGCAGAGGAGGAGCAAGAGGTCGCCAACGCAGCTGTTTCACGGCCAGCTTCTCTGAGGGCAGGGTTAGCATGGCAGAGATGTTGAAAAGTTTTGTCACCACGCCACAGCTAACTGCACCACCACCTGATACGGAACGTGTTAGCTGGAGGCAACATTTCACTAACATGGTGGAACAGTACATGTGCACACCCCTCCACGTACTGACTTATGGTTCGGCCCCATTCAACTTCTGGGTCTCCAAATTGTCCATGTGGCTAGAGCTAGCCTTTTATGCCTTGGAGGTGCTGGCCTGCCCGGCGGCCAGCGTTTTGTCTGAACGTGTATTCAGCATGGCAGGGGGCGTCATTACAGACAAACGCAGCCGCCTGTCTACAGCCAATGTGGACAAGCTGACGTTCATAAAAATGAACCAAGCATGGATCCCACAGGACCTGTCCATCCCTTGTGCAGATTAGACATTTATAACTACCTCCCCTTAACCATATATTATTGTACTCCAGGGCACTTCCTCATTCAATCCTTTTTTTATTTTCATTTTACCATTATATTGCGGGGCAACCCAAAGTTGAATGAACCTCTCCTCTGTCTGGGTGCCGGGGCCTAAAAATATCTGACAGTGGCCTGTTTCAGTGTTGGGTGACATGAAGCCTGATTCTCTGCTATGGGACCTCTCTCTTCTGTCTGGGTGCCGGGGCCTAAAAATATCTGACAATGGCCTGTTCCAGTGGTGGGTGACATGAAGCATGATTCTCTGCTATGACATGAAGCCTGATTCTCTGCTATGGGTCCTCTCTCCTCTGTCTGGGTGCCGGGGCCTTAAAATATCTGAGAGTGGCCTGTTCCAGGGTTGGGTGACATGAAGCCTGATTCTCTGCTATGGGACCTCTCTCCTCTGTCTGGGTGCCGGGGCCTAAAAATATCTGACAATGGCCTGTTCCAGTGGTGGGTGACATGAAGCATGATTCTCTGCTATGATATGAAGCCTGATTCTCTGCTATGGGACCTCTCTCCTCTGTCTGGGTGCCGGGGCCTAAAAATATCTGACAGTGGCCTGTTTCAGTGTTGGGTGACATGAAGCCTGATTCTCTGCTATGACATGAAGCCTGATTCTCTGCTATGGGACCTCTCTCCTCTGTTTGGGTGCCGGGGCCTAAAAATATCTGACAATGGCCTGTTCCAGTGGTGGGTGACATGAAGCATGATTCTCTGCTATGACATGAAGCCTGATTCTCTGCTATGGGACCTCTCTCCTCTGTCTGGGTGCCGGGGCCTAAAAATATCTGACAGTGGCCTGTTCCAGTGTTGGGTGACATGAAGCATGATTCTCTGCTATGACATGAAGCCTGATTCTCTGCTATGGGACCTCTCTCCTCTGTCTGGGTGCCGGGGCCTAAAAATATCTGACAGTGGCCTGTTCCAGTGTTGGGTGACATGAAGCATGATTCTCTGCTATGACATGAAGCCTAATTCTCTGCTATGGGACCTCTCTCCTCTGTCTGGGTGCGGGGGCCTTAAAATATCTGACAATGGCCTGTTCCAGTGGTGGGTGATATGAAGCATGATTCTCTGCTATGACATGAAGCCTGATTCTCTGCTATGGGACCTCTCTCCTCTGTCTGGGTGCCGGGGCCTAAAAATATCTGACAATGGCCTGTTCCAGTGGTGGGTGACATGAAGCATGATTCTCTGCTATGACATGAAGCCCGATTCTCTGCTATGGGACCTCTCTCCTCTGTCTGGGTGCCGGGGCCTAAAAATATCTGACAGTGGCCTGTTCCAGTTTTGGGTGACATGAAGCCTGATTCTCTGCTATGACATGAAGCCTGATTCTCTGCAATGGGACCTCTCTCCTCTGTCTGGGTGGCGGGGTCTAAATATCTGACAGTGGCCTGTTCCAGTGGTGGGTGACATGAAGCCTGATTCTCTGCTATGGGACCTCTCTCCAATTGATATTGGTTAATTTTTATTTATTTTATTTTTATTTTAATTCATTTCCCTATCCACATTTGTTTGCAGGGGATTTAACTACATTTTGCTGCCTTTTGCAGCACTCTAGCCCTTTTCTGGGCTGTTTTACAGCCTTTTTAGTGCCGAAAAGTTCGGGTCCCCATTGACTTCAATGGGTTTCGGGTTCGAGACGAAGTTCGGGTCGGGTTTGGATCCCGAACCCGAACATTTCCAGGAAGTTCGGCCGAACTTCTCGAACCCGAACATCCAGGTGTTCGCTCAACTCTAATCTCCACTACAAATAGGAAAAAGAGGCTACAATTTGCACGAGCTCTGGACTCGTTGAAGACTGGAAAAATGTTGCCTGGTCTGATGAGTCTCGATTTCTGTTGAGACATTCAAATGGTAGAGTCCAAATTTGGCGTAAACAGAATGAGAACATGTATCTTTCATGCCTTGTTACCACTGTGCAGGCTGGTGGTGGTGGTGTAATGGTGTGGGGGATGTTTCTGGGCACACTTTAGGCCCCTTAGTGCCAATTGGGCATCGTTTAAATGCCACGGGCTACCTGAACATTGTTTCTGACCATGTCCATCCCTTCATGACCACCATGTACCCATCCTCTGATGGCTACTTCCAGCAGGATAATGCACCATGTCACAAAGCTCAAATCATTTCAAATTGGTTTCTTGAACATGACAATGAGTTCACTGTACTAAAATGGCCCCCACAGTCACCAGATCTCAACCCAATAGAGCATCTTTGGGATGTGGTGGAATGGGAGCTTCGTGATCTGGATGTGCATCCCTCAAATCTCCATCAACTGCAAGATGCTATCCTATCAATATGGGCCAACATTTCTAAAGAATGCTATCAGCACCTTGTTGAATCAATGCCACCTAGAATTAAGGCAGTTCTGAAGGCAAAAGGGGGTCCAACACCGTATTAGTATGGTGTTCCTAATAATTCTTTAGGTGAGTGTATATATATATAAAGCTTGGATGGAATTTCAAAAATGGCAATGCAACTGCTTAGAGATTCATTTTGAGCAGTACCTTTACAGATTCCTAGTCCCTTCCCCCTGAGGGTTTTCTCTATCTACCACTCCTTCCTCAAGCTATATCCCACTTTTTTTCCCTCTTGCCTTTTCTTAAGGCTACATGCACACAAACGTATTTCGTTTCCATGTCCCTTCCATTGTTTTTGCGGATAGGATGCAGACCCATGCATTTCAATGGGTTCTCAAAAAATGCGGACATCACACCGTGTGCTATCAGCATCCGTATGTAGCTCTGCAAAAAAGAAAAATAGAACATGTCGTATTCTTGTCCGTTTTGCAGACAAGGATAGGCATTGTTACAATGGATCCACAAAAAAAAGGATGCCATATGGACATCATCTGTTTTTTTTGCGAATCCGCAATTTGCAGACCGCAAAACACATACAGTCGTGTGAATGTAGCTTTAACCTTCAATCTTCAATTCCAGTCACCCACTTTTGCTCCTCTATGGTTTATTTTTCACTTTTTTCAGCATGGTGGCTCAGTGGTTAGCACTGGTGATTTGCAGCGCTGAGGTTTTAGGTTTGAATCGGACCAAGGACACAAACTGCATGGAGTTTGTATGTTCTCCACGTGGTATGTTCTCCAGTATTAATCAGGTCCCCTTTAGTGGCCCCCAGCATTAATAATGCGGCATTAGTGGACTTCAGGTCCCCATTAGTGACCCCCAGCATTAATAATGCCACATTAGAGGCCACATAATTATTAATGTCCCCTCCCCCACGCTTCTTGTGCAAAAAAATAAATACAGTAAATAAAAATAAAATTCACCTCATCCATTTGATCATGCTGCAGTGAACACTCGCTGCTCACTGGATGCACAGGGCAAGATCTGCCCTCCAGTGTGATGATGTTTCGCAGGTCCTGTCCTGCGCATCCACTGAGTAAGTATCCAGTGTTCTCTGTGGCACAATCAAATGGATGAGGTGAGTTTTATTAAAAAAAAAAATTAACACAAGCAGAATACGGGGGCAAAGGTTGTACTATTGAGCGCTCCACAATGGAAGCGCTCATTAGTAATCGTGCACAAGTAGCAACCCTACGCACGGCCCAGAGAGGGCACACATACCATAGGTTTGCCACCACTGGTCTAGCACAAGCGACAACCCCAACCGCTTTGCTACAAGATTATCCAGTGGGTAGTCCTTCTAGGTTGTCATTTTGGCTTCTTGAAGATGGATAAATAGAAATATGGATTGAGTTAGCATTGGTTGGTGGGTAGGGTTAATTTTGCTGTGAGATCGCTCTCCTTTATGTAAATGCTTACGGTGGAGACACAGTCTGGTCTTGATCATGAAGCTTTTTTTGTTTAGTGGAATGCTGTAATTAAAATATTGGATGTGTTTGATGAGTAAGGCTACTTTCACACTCGCTTTTGGTGCGGATCCGTCTTGTATCTGAACAGACGGATCTGCACCAATAATGCAAACGGTTCATAACGGATCCGTTTGCATTATTCATAGATTGAAAGTCAATAGGGCGCGGATCCGTTTTCAATTGCACCATATTGTGTCAGTGAAAAACGTATCTGTCCCCATCGACTTACATTGTAAGTCTAGACGGACCCGTTTGGCTCCGCATAGTCAGGTGGTCACCAAAACGCGGCAAGCTGCGTTTTAGTGACCGTCTAAAAAACTTAACGGAGACCAAACGCAGCCAAATTGATGCATTCTGAACGGATCCTTATCCATTCAGAATGCATTAAGGCTGAACTGATCCGTTTTGGGTCGCTTGTGAGAGTCCTGAAACGGATCTCACAAGTGGACCCAGAAACGTAAGTGCATGTGCGGCCGCCCTCCATTCTTTATAAAGGGAGTGCATAAAATAGCCAAGAAGTCTCCTCAGCTATTTTCGGAAGTCCCATAGAAATGACTGGGAAGTGCACCATACAAGTGCAGCCACTTCTCCATTTACTTCTATGGGACTGACAGAAATAACCCAGTCGGTGCCCATAGGAATTAATGAAGTGGATGCGCCTGCGCATGCAGGCTCTGTTTTAGAGACAGGGGTGGGTCCTAGCGATATGTCACCAATGTTTGAGATGACACAACCCCTTTAATGCCAGAATCTGCTTCAAAGGGGTTGCCTCACTTCAGCAAATGGCATTTATCATGTAGAGAAAGTTAATACAAGACACTAATCAGTGGCGTAGGGATCGCCATAGCAACCATAGCAGTGGCTATGGGGCCCTAGGCCACTAGGGGGCCCGTCCAACCACATTCATTTTTTTTATTTATTTTTTATTGACACTACACACAGGCAGCCAGGAGGTGGCGTAACTACCGGGGAAGCAGATGCTTCGGGGCCCGACAGTTTATTTTCAAGTTAGTTAAATATCGATGTCTTTACTGTTCAGGGCCCCCTTCACAGCAGCGGTCTTAATGTTCAGGCTCCCTCGCTAATGTGATCTAATCTTACTGTATTCTAAAGTCTCCTGATGTGTCTGGGATTTGAACCCACAACCTCCAATGTATCACTGTATCAGAGGCAAAGCATTAACCCTCACAGCCATAAAGGAGGCATTGCAACTGATTGAAAAAATTTCACACTTCTACTGTTATAGCTGGCTTATACACATGACAGCTGCCCCAACACACCCAGCACTGCTATATCTCTATATGACAGCTATCCCAGCACACTCAGCTCTGCTATATCTCTATATATGAGCAGCTGTCATGTGTATAGATGTACACTTAGCCAGCTATAACAGTAGAAGTCTCATAATTTTTCAGTCAGCAGCAAGGCATCTCTTATGGTCTTGGGGTTAGATGCTCTGCCTCTGATACAGAAGGTCATGGGTTCGAATCCCAGCAGAAACCTTTTCTGAAATACAAGCAGTGACTCCATATATGGACATACAGGGCGGGACACAGGAAGAGGCTGCATCGCATCGCTGACATGGAGGTAAGTAGAAGTGTTTATTTTATTTTTTTTAATACCCGACTGTTACTGCCATGGGGGGAGCGGGGGGCACTTGATACTGGCACATGGGGGGAGGGGGGTTGGCACCTGACCTGATACTGGCACCTGGGGGGGGGGGTTGGCACCTGATACTGGCACATGGGGTGGGGGGGGAGAGAGGCACCTGATACTGTGGATGGCACTGTTTAGGGGAGGGGGATCTGTGTATGGCACTATTTAGGGGAGGGGGATCTGTGGATGGCACTATTTAGGGGAGGGGGATCTGTGGATGGCACTATTTAGGGGAGAGGGATCTGTGGATGGCACTATTTAGGGCAGAGGGATCTGTGGATGGCACTATTTAGGGGAGGGGGGGGTCTGTGGATGTCACTATTTAGGGGAGGGGGGATCTGTTGATGGCACTATTTAGGGGAGGGGGATCTGTGGATGGCACTATTTAGGGGAGGGGGATCTGTGGATGGCACTATTTAGGGGGGGGGGATCTGTGGATGGCACTATTTAGGGGAGGGGGATCTGTGGATGGCACTATTTAGGGGAGAGGGATCTGTGGATGGCACTATTTAGGGGAGGGGGGATCTGTGTATGGCACTATTTAGGGGAGGGGGGATCTGTTGATGGCACTATTTAGGGGAGGGGGATCTGTGGATGGCACTATTTAGGGGAGGGGGGATCTGTGTATGGCACTATTTAGTGGAGGGGGGATCTGTTGATGGCACTATTTAGGGGAGGGGGATCTGTGGATGGCACAGAGGGGGGGGGGCCCATAATTTTTTTTTGCTATGGGGCCCATGCATTTCTAGCTACGCCCCTGACACTAATGTATTGTGATTGTCCATATTGCTTCCTTTGCCTGCTTAATAAATGTTTTCATTGCATTTTACACTGCTAGTTTCCACGGGTTATGATATGAATATTCTGTAATCCAGCAGAGGTGGCCGTGCTTGCACAGTATAGGAAAAAGTGACAGTCTCCCTGGTGGCTGGCACTGCAGAAGTAAGTGTAGGGTGGCACTTTTTGCTGTAGTGTACAAGCACGGCCACCACTGCTGGACTGCAGGATGGTCATAACCATGGAAACGAGCAGTGTATAATGTGATGTAAACATGAATCCAGCCAGCAAAAGGAGGCAATATGGACAATCACAAGACATTAGTAAGTGCCTTGTATTCATTTTCTATACATGATAAATGCCATTTTCTAAAATGAGACTGACCCTTTGCAATTATTTAATGCACCATGGGTGTTAAGTTAACCAATGCTTCATCTGTATGAAATCTTCACATAATGATGACTTCAGTAAAATAGCTTCTGTACAGACTATGTTTTATGTTTGATCGTAACCATCCAAAATTGGATTTCTGTCTAATGGACTTATGTACATAACGGTGGCAAAGTTGTTACATTAACAAGTGACCTCGGAAAAAGCACATCATAATCAGCTCTTTGATAACAACTTGCTCCACTGTTTTAATGGATTTTTTGTAAAACTGGTCCCCCCTGGGACAGGCTGACATCATAAATAAGACTTTGTTAGCATCCCGCTGCTCCTGAAAAGCTTTTTCAGAATAGTCTCCCATGTATTAAGTAGTTCAAAACAGATTAAATACCAAAGTTTGATTCCTTTAGTGGTTACCGCGTAAGTCTGTCTGAGAACTAATGTACTGTGGGATTCATGCATATTCAAGCAATCTTCA